>NC_133902.1:40324278-40576778 GCF_964199755.1 Larus michahellis
AAAGCCACCGTGTGTAACACAATTGTCTGGAAATATCTTGGATGTTATTATTCATGTATTGTGTAATGTCTCCTTCGTAAACACACAAAAGTGAACTAGAAGATTGCTTACGTTGGACGTTATGAAATGGTTCTATTTGTCATGATAAAATTAGGACTATTAGAAAAAAATCACTTTCTAAATGAAGTAGAATAGCTACTGAACAACTCCAGAGCACAGCTTCAGTAACATGAAATCAAAGGAAAACGTACTTTTTTCTCCAGCTCAAAGGAAAATCACCTTTTGGTCCAGATTTAAAGCTGACTTATTGTCAGGAGTACTGAAGTATTAATACATTTTACCTTTTTATTTTTAGAAACAAGAAACCTTCATTATAGTTACAAAGAAGGACGGCCTGATTGTCAGAGTACTAATTTTGGACTCAGAGTTTGCATTCCTTACTCAGCCACAAATTCCATTAGATGTTGAGAAAATCACTTAGCAAATTAATTGCATTGTCTAATTTTCAACAGCTAACTGAGGCGCTTAAATCAGAAGACAGTTCTCCCTAGGCTTCCTATGTAGTCAGAAGAAACAAAAAGTTATTCGGGGATGGCTGTCAGCACTAAAACCCCTACGTGTTTTTTAGTTGACCTCTGCAGTCTTCTGTTTCTCTCCATGGAAGTTCTATGCCTCTATGTCAAATGGCCAAACTAAGTTGGTATAGCGTCTAAAGTCAGGTACTCTGGATACCCACTTAGGGTTAATTTTAAAACATGTTCAGGCATATAAAGATGCAAACATTTACTCATCCGTATGAAGGGAATAAGTACATTAAAATGTTAGGTGCACTGATGTTGTGATAATTAAGTTCATAATAAGTGCTGATATTGTCATTGTTAGGTAGGCTTTCTGAATTACAGACATTTGCATTAATAACCTTTTAATATAATAACTTCCAAGTAGTCAGCACAATGCTTTTAAAACATGAACGGTAGGTTGTTTTTTCAAAGGTTTATTGAATAACTCATTCCCTGAATATAGTTTTCTTGGAAAAACTCTTGAGACAGAGCAAATGCACCTTCTCTGTGTAAACCCTGTGGAATTAATTAATTCTAAAGAGTCCTAAATGTCCTACCAGGTGATGTATTAAAATGGTGGCAGACACGTTACCATACAGTGCCACTACCACTGGAATTCCAGCTGCCCAGATAAGCATTTGTTTACTTTCTGTCATTTGGGATGAACATAATGACTCCATCATTAAGGTTCAGCAGAGCTTTCCATTTCAGAGCCCATTTTAAAGGCATCCTAAATTGCACATGCACAGGTAGATTGATTTGGAAACTGCTTTGCTCAATCAGGGCTGGTGCAAATTTGGGGGTGCAAATCTGGACTAAGTTACTCCAGTGATTTTGGAAGAGAAAAATTCCTCCTCCCCTCACATGTATGTAGATATACATAGAATCACATTTTAAATTTCTTACTATTCCCAGAATTAGAGAAAAATCTCCTCAGATCTAATGAAAGCTTCCAAAATCCAGTTTCACAATGCAGCATTTCTGAAGTTACTAGACTAATTTTGTTTCCTAGAGTCATGGATAGCCTGTTGTGAGCTGCATGTTACAGAAGCAGAAAAGAAACAATATAAGTAAAATTGAGGCACCTAAATATAAGTGTCTGGTGCCATATTTAACGTCTAAGGACATCTGAAGCATCCACACTAGGCTGTCACATGTGACATAGGATGAACAGGAAACCCATGCCTATGCCTTCTTAGGGCATGGTAGAACAGATATCTAAATTCGCATTTGATCCCTGCATTTAGGCAAACAAACCTCTATACATCATTTTTTCAAAATACAGAATTAATTTCATCTTTAATTTTCAAATATCAGCCTTGTACTCTGATAAAAGAAGTGGAATGCTGCCTGCCTTGAGTCTGAGCAGGCACGTTGTTTCTTTTTGTCCAAAATAACTCCACATCTCCCTTCCTCTTTGCATATGTCTGGAGACTCTTACCGTGCTTTGTCTGGTACTCTTGCTTCAGCGTCCTTGGCAGCAGCTCAGAAATGGCTGAGACTTAGGAGTGGTGTGGCTGTTTGTGAAAAGTCATTTTAGCTTTACATTTCCTGTTGTTTGGGTTTTGGGTTTGGTTTTTTTTTTTTTTAATGCTTGTATTTTATTTCGTACTCTACAAAATGACTAGTGTTAAAGGATTTTGAATCTGATTTCCCAGCAACTCATGTTACGGAAACTGAACTGGATAAACACAAGGAGTACCAGATAGCATAGTCACCTGCACCCTGCCTTCCATAATAATTACATATTTGTGTGCAGTATTCTGAAGGTATGTAAGGTCAGAAATTGTGTGATTTGTGGAAGGTGGAGTTCCAGAAAAAGGGCTGCAAAAATTATCAGCAGTACTCTGCTGTTGTGAAATGACTCCTGTTTAATTTATCTAAATATTTTCTCACTTATGTGATGTTTAAAGTTGTCCACTCTTCACAGTAGTTATTATTATAAAGCATTAATTATCACAAATATTTACAAGGGATTAATAAGAATAGAGAAATGTATTAAAAGAAAAATGTTTCTTCCATTACAATACTGTCATTACAAATGTTTGGCACTGCTAAATCAGTTCCCTGAGACTCGTCAATTCACTTCCACAAATAACTGCAGCAGTATATTATACGGTTCATTCATCCGTAACTACCAGAAGATTACATCTAGTCCAGCAGATTTAGACCCATTAGATGAAGACCTAGCCACTGTAATCCATACATATGTAACATTCACCCTGGACTATTGCAGTTCTCTCTGGGAAGAAACTTTATGCCTTGTAGAAGTTCAAGGTTGGCCAGTGCGGATCACACCACCTAATGCAGAGTTTATTATAGACACTGCTGAATGATTGATTTCATGCAGCTTTAGTGCGAGGGTGCAGAAGCCAGTATGTCACACTGCCTGACCTGCATCTCACAAGCCCTACAAGCCACCCAGTCAACCCTATGCTGAACCTAATTATTTGTTTTTAGCTACAACGACCTTTCAGAAATCACAAGCTCTTGATTTGGTTTGTTTGATTTGAAGGATATCTTTCTTAGTCTCAAAACCCTGCACAGAATTTAATTCTGTTCTTGTGCTACAGTTCAAGCCAAAATTCCAGCAGGGGGATGTTCTCGGCTGAGGACAAAGCTGTCACAGGGAATCACAGAACTTACTATTGAAATAGCAAACACTGTTGTCAAAGCTAGCAATAAAATCCATCCGTGTACTCAAGTTTCTTACAAAATACTAAAGTATTCATGCTTTTCAATGGGTAAAAAATCCCAAACCCAAACCAAACAACAGAAAACACACTGCAAATCTGCTTCTTGATAGTAGGTGGAGAAAAGGAGAATTAAGTCGGGGGAAACACCAGAGTATTACCATCCTGTGGTTTGTGTAAGTGCGCACAGAGGGAATTTCAGATTAGGTTGAAAAGCAGCTTCTGGAAATGACTGGGACCGGCACTACTGATTTAATCCCTTGGAACCTTTTCTTTACCTACAATAAAAGATATCCATTTTAACAGTAATTCTAAACTTAACATTCAATGCGACCTGTAACAATAGGCAAGACTTCTCACAAAACATTCAACCACGGCTAATTTTCAGAGTTATGCACTACTGCCAAGAAGTCAGCTAGTGATATCTCTACTTGTGTTCATCAGATAAATCTGGCTCTCATGAAGTACTGCCCAAACAGATGGGCCAGTTTTCAAAGTTAAAAATGGGCTTTTGAAATGCTCAAGAAGCAGCAAGGATGCACAGCTAGTTGTATCAGGACCGTAACATGTGTTCAACATAGTCTAAGTACGTTGAGTTAATAAATACGCATAAATTACAAATTCAGGCTTTATCTTGGGCCATGCTTTTTTTTTACTGGACAAATTATTTTTTTCTTTTTCCTTAAGGTGATCCTCTGTATCATTACATTTGACGCAATTTATTTTGGGGTGCTTGTAGAGCAAACATTGTATTGGGAGACGAGACTTATGCCTGGTTATAGCCTTGCACTGGAAAAACCAGCTACTTCTATGGCTTCAATCTAGTACTTCAGTAGAGATAATTCTTTTCTCTGCTACTGCAGCTATGACAGAAGACGGTGTAAAGGTATGATACTAGTTCTCTTAGTGTAACCATATTTAAGAAATTACAGTGAATCTTTTTGTGGTGAAGCCATTATACATATAAAACTGCATTGAAAATATCTTGATAAAAGCAAGGAGGGATATGTGGAAGGGTGAAATAAAAATATGCAACAAAAACATTCTACAGTTTCCAGAGATAATCACAGATAGTTTGAAGTTTTTAAACCTTCACTTTGTCAGTAATAACTGTCAAAGTTTACTCCAATTAAAGGCATAATTTTGTCACACTAATCAAGTGCCATGATTCTAAATAGCACACAGGCTTTTGAGAACTCGAGAGGTTGATTTTCTGGAAGTGGGGTGCATACTGAATAGCTTGAATCCATTGGGGTTTTTTCTCAATATATATTTTTAATTTTACTTGATAAACACCTGGACCTGATTAGAGCTAACAAAGATTAAATTAAAAGAGAAAACAAAACTACTGAGTTAAGGATTGAAGAATGCCCAGAAATTTAGTTTTAGAGAAATCTAAGTCTTAGAACAAGGACCGCTATGCTGCAGAAGCACAGCAAGTATTAAAAAAAAAAAAAAAAAAAAAAAAAGACTAGGCAGCTTAGGTGCATTTATGATAAAAAGGAAGCCTAGTCACACAGCTCAACAAACATTTTGGTGTCAGGATTTAGCAGAAATCCACTAGCAGAAATCTGCTAGTCTTTTATTATCCACGCTATTAATTGTCCAGAGATTACTGGCTTTGTACTTGTTCAAAGAAAGAGTTAAAAAAGGTTACACTTGAACACAGTCTAAGTAAAATGTTCTCAGATATCTTTAGCCAATCAGGGAATCTTTTTTATCCTTACAGTTGTTTGCAAGGAGTGACAGTAAGTCAGAGAAACTTTATTTTTGCATTCTCACCTATGCAACGTTTCCAATGCTACGCCGGAACAATCACGTAGGTCCTTCTGTGTCTCAGTTTTCCAACGGCTGTATTTTTCTCTTACAATACTATTTCCACAGAAAGCACTGAAAGCAGCAAACATTAGGACAGACTACGAGAAGCAGAAAATACTCTTTTTAAGTCAATTTGTTTCTTAAATTACTACGTTCAAGTGAAATAGCATTAAATTTTTTGTTGATCTTTCCTAGATGTGGCATTTTTGCTGTCATGACTCATTAGAATCCTAGCAAAGTTATTTTGAAACACACAAGTATTTAATTTATTTGCTAATATTCCTTTTAATTGTATTTTTTATTTGCCTGCCATTTTAAAACAATTACATGACTAATCCAAAGACACAAAAACATACCATGTGCATCAGGTTGCAGCTATGTAAGAAGTTGCACAGACTGGGTGAAATGTCAAAATGTATTTTTTTTTTCATAGCTGAACTTTTTAAATGATTATTAATATCAGCATACAGGTGCCACTTGAAGGTTTTTATCTCTTCCCGACATCCCTCCTCCTCCCAGTCTTCTACCTAGAGCACCTACACCAGTTGTCCTTCCTTCCATTTTTTTGAAGACAGTGAGATTTAACATCCCACAATTATGACAGTGAATCAATTCTGCAAAAAACAGTGGTCTGGTCTGTGCAATTGTGTAAAAAGATAGCTGTTCGCAACCAACGAGCAAATCCAGTCAATTATCTGACGCTGTAAAATTCCAAATGTTTGCCAGTCTCTGTATATATGAATTGTTAATCAACTCGGACTTGCACTTCTGCTGTCAGCATAATAGAGAATGAGCTGTTCAGAGGACAAGGAATCCTTCGTATCCTTGAAAATAAACACGCTGCAAAATCATCTGTGACTCAGCCAAAACGAAAACTGTGAGTTTTGCTTCTATGTCAGAAAAAAAATCTTTCTCTAGAATCGAAATTTTGGCTTGTGTGTGATGATTTCTTCGGTGGCTTCAGTAAAAACAGCTAAGCACTTATGTCCCTAAACATTCTCTATTTTCACAAGTCTGACATCCCAGTTACTGCCCCTGAGCATGCCAGGTACAGACAGAAGGTTTCTACATACAGCTGTGTTTACCAGGGGCTGGGCTTTAATTATTTGACTTTCTATCAAATTGACTGACTCACACGATTTTACCCACTCTGCTTGGTGCCATGAAACTGTTCTTCATACGGCAAGGTGGTCATTTTTATTTTGCAATAGGTAAGGTAAGGTTCCAAGGCTGGTAAGGACAGCCATGGAATTTCCACATAGGATTTTGGGTACATAAAGCAGGGCAGGAGCCAGCTTCCTCGGCAGCACTGGCTGCTGTGGAGGAGCCGGAGGCACAAGGAAAAACCTTCCCACTTTCTGCACTGGGATGACCTTGTGGCCCAAGGCGAGTCCCAGGCCCAGCTGGGAGCTCGGCCCAAAGGTAACGGGCCTGTCTCCCGGCCTCGTTCATTCCTCATTTCTCCAAGGCACAACCATGAATTCCCGACCTCACAGCCGGGATGGGGCTGCTTAGTTAATGATTTCTCGGGCGCCGAGACAAGTGCCAGGCCCCTACAGCGGTGCGCGCCTGGGGCACGTTGCGCACCGCTGCCCGAGGGTCCGGCCCTGCCCGCGGGAAGAGGCTCCCGGCCGGGCCCGCGTTTCCTCTCCGCCCAGGCGAAGGGTCCCCTCGGCGGGGCGGACACTCGCCGCCTCTTGAGGAGACAACCGGCAGCGCTCCCTCCCCTCAGCCGCCCCGAACCCCCCGGGCAGGCCCAACCCGACGCCCCGGGTCACACCGCGGCCTGCTGGGCCGCGCACCTGCCGGCGCCCGCCCTGCCCTGCCGCCAGGGAGCGGGGCGCAGCCGGGAGGGCACGGCTCAGCCCCCGCCCGCCCCGCGCTGCCTCCCCGTCGCAGCGCGGAGCCGGCGGCCGCCCGCCCGCCCCCGCCGCCGCCCGCGCACGTGTGCCGGGGAAGGCGCTCGGTGCCGCTCGCCGCCCGGGCGGCGCTTCCACCCCCCACCCCCCTCCCCGCCGCCTCCCCCCCTCCTCCGCAGCGGGAGCGGAGAGCAGCCTCCGCCCGACGCGCCCGGCAGCGCCGGGGCCGCTCGCCGACGTGCCTCCCGGGCCAGGACGTCGCCGCCGCCGATGGCCGCCCCGCTGGCCGGTGTGCCGCGCGGCGCAGGGCGGGCGGCGGAGCCCGCGGGCGGCAACCCCCGCGGCGCGGCAGGCTCCCCCCGTCCGCCTCCCCGGCCCCCCGGGGGGGACCCGCCGCCCTCGCCCCCCGACAGGTAAGGCCGGAGCCCGGGCGGGCGCCGCCGGCCCTGCCCGCTCCCTCGAGGGCCCGCCCGCTGCCGTCTAGGGGCGGGCAGGCGTCCTGCGGGCGGGAGCGGGGGCCCGGCGGGGCCTGAGGGCGCGGGGGTCCCGCGGCTTGGCAGCGGCGGTTTGGGGAGGGGGCGAAGCGGCAGGAGTGGGGGGCGGCCTGGCCCGGGACCGGCCCGCTCCTCCCTGGAACTCAAAAGTTGTTTCCCGGCCCTGCAGACACTTCCCTGCGGTGCGGATGAGTCTCCCCCCGCGCCGCCTCTTTGGTTTCTTTTTTTTTTTTTTTTTTTGAGGTTTCCCATTTTGAGGTGGAAAGAGGCGATCCTGCCTCGTCAAACGGAACCCACTTTCTCGTTGCAGTGTCTTTTTTATACCATTCGTCAGCTAAACTGCTTCTCCGCTAGCGATGCCGCTGTAATTGCTGTCAGTGATGTGCACCCTGTATTTGTTACCTCTCGGGTTGCTCTTGTAGGCATTGGCCTCTATTCTTAGTAGAGGAAACTGTGAGCTAGGTTTTCTGTGAAGCGTCTGATTAATTTTGGTAGACTGAAGTTTAGAAAAATCTTAAAATACCGCATACAGGATTTTTCACTCCTTCTTAACACTAAATATCACTTTAAATGAATGTTCGGTGAGGATTTTGAGAATGTAAAGCATCTTCATTCTGCATCATTACCTTACTATGATGGTTTTCCCCACTCTGTACCAATTAGTGCGTGAGATCTGGAGTGATAATAATGAAGGTGATAAAGTTGAATATTAAGCTTGGGGCAATCGACTCACACACACAGAAAAAGCCTATTATATGTTGGCAGACTCAAATACTTGGGGTGCTTTGGGTACGGCTCTCCAAATGAGATCAAGTAGACAAAGTGCTGTTCAATATTTTACGTGAGAAAACCATGCACTGTAATGTACACAGCAGTCTATAAACAGCCGCATTATTAATGTGATACTTTAAACCAGTGCAAAACTGAGCTCTTCAGCAAATACAGCGGTGATTATCTTCACTACTCTTGCAAATGCTGCTTGGTGTTGTTTGCGGCACAGTCAGATTTAAGTAGCCAGAAACTACCGAGATTTCTATTTTATGATGGAGCTATGGAGATTCAAATACAAAAGTAATTGAAAATAGAAATGAGTTTATTCCTTTCCATTATTTTGTCTTGTCTGTCACTTTGACTCCTGATTGTAGGGAAAAAAGTTTCCATTTGTTTAAAATACAATTGTGATGTACTCGGGAAGCGTTACTGAGAAGTTACATGCATCCACTGTTGTAATATGTGTACACAGGGAACGGCATGAACACGGGGACAACAAAATATTTACTGATGTCCTTAGGAGCCAATATAAATATATCTGTGCTCTTACTCTGCAAAGACTTACACATATTCAAACAACTTTATATTCAGAGCTGAATACTTGGATCGCTTCCAAGTAGTGTTAAGCACTGTATGTTAATGCATTCAGCCTACTGATTAAAGAAAATAACTGCACTAAAAAGCTAATTGCTGCAACCAGCAAGTGTCGTGGTGAGTATTAGTGCTTTAGTATTTCATGCATTGTGGTTGGATATTGCAATTTTAACAGCAGTTGTTACAATTATCGCTTGATATTATGTATTCTGTTGAAACAGGAGAAAAAAGAAAGATGACAATATTTTGGAGATCCCATCAATTCCAAATCCTTTTCCCGAGCTGTGTTGCTCTCCGTTTGCATCAGTTTTGTCAGCCAGTCTGTTGCCCAAGGCAACTTCAAGGAAAAAGCAGGTAAGATTTATAAATTATTATTTGACGAATTCTAAATTGGTTTCATGAAAGCTTGAAGAAAAGCCCAGTTACCTATTAAGTTATTTTTCTAATAAAGGTGTTCCATATTTCTGTAATTTGGTGAAATTTTCTCAGTAGGTCATTGATGGCTGTGGAAAATGAGGTTTCGGAATCTGTGGCTTAAGATGTGACTGTTCTTTCACAGAGTCTACGTGTGACTGTGCAAATTTTTCGGTTAGAACAGAACCAGGGGCAAGCAGGCAGTACTTTATGTCCTTAAATGAGAAGTTAATTTCTGTCTTCCCTTCCTTCCCACCTCCAATTACTGATATCAATGCTATAGCATGGAAGGTTTTAATAGTCACAGAGCAGCTTCTTTCGTCTGAAGGTCTAATTTTGATAGGATAATTGAATAAAACCAAAATTGATGGGGAGGGAGCAAATGCTGTGTACATGGCTATATTTTTTATGCATGTTTGTTTATCTGTGTGTGGCTGACGTTACTATATTTCCATAAATACCTTATAACTGTAGGTCAAGGGAAGTTGTGAGTGGGCAGACAGACCTGGCAGTGCTGTGTCTTAGTACTGTTCACATGCAGTGTATTTGTTACCCTGAGCAGACGTACAGGTTAAAGAGGAAGAGTTTCCAGTTAATGGAGATTACTGGTGTTGAAGATCTGTTTTTCACTCTTTGAAAGCTTACCTGTTTCATTTCTCTTTTCTTTTCTTGAGACTGGAAAGAGTTCTGATGAGGAACACCTGTGGGATTAAGGGTACTACCTCCTTCACATTCTCTTTTCTAGTCGTCTGTGAGATCCCTGTCTTAATAGTTTTAGGGGTGATATTGGGGGTGTAAGAACTTACACTGCTGCTGCTTATTTAGTTTTTAGATTTGCATTAAGAAATTGCCTGGAAGTTGAAGTTTCTTATAGTTACATTAACTTTTCTGAAGCTGACCAGCCATGGCGGTTTCTGTGCACCTGCCAGAGAACTTTACCTAGCGAAGCCTTGGCCGGCACCTTAAGGAGGAACCTTCTCCCCTCTTCTCCAGTGAAAAACACATATGTTTCTGGGAAGCTGCACTGATTCTATCTTGCCATATTTTGCATGTTCTCTAAAAATAGCTATCGTGTCTTTCTGGACTACTTTTTTTGCTTTTAGTTCTTTCCTGCAGCAGCAATACTAACCTGAAGCATTTCTGGTCAGTGTGTATCTAAACATTGCCAATGCAGTGGGATAAAATGGTGCTAGTTTGGTGCTTGGGCAGGGTGGAAGCGTTGACTGTCTCTGCAGAGGCAGGAAAAACACTGGATCGGTAACCTTATCTTTCCAACATAAGGACTAGAAGTCGTATTTAAAAAAATTAGTTTGAATTACTCATGTTGCTGGCTTAAATTGCACTTGTTGTGGTAATCTTTGTGCTTGGAACTGGAAAGTAGATTTCCCAAGCATGATTTAACACACAAAGGTCAACTATCTGCTTTTGTGGCCTGTCATGTTTAAAATTACTGACTGGCTTGATCTGTTAAGCCAGCTAAGTATTAGCTGTAGTCTCTCAGAAGCTGAAGTTCATAGCTTCACTGATTTCACTTGTGTTTCTTCATGTCACTTCTTGTCATACCTTTTGTGACCATTTCCACTCACAGCCCTTCTGTTTCTCCTGGTTTTCCATTAAGAACGCAGTGCTCGCTTTGGTAAAAGCAGGATCAAGAACAAGTAGTTTGCTGACAGAAATGAGCTAAACTAATAATAGTATCGATGGAGGGCTTGATCCATTTTCCAGTTACCAGAAAAACTGAGAGGGTTCTTCCTATTATTTTCTGGGGGCCTTTTAACAAGACCATGGTTTCTGTCAAAAAGCCTTTCACCTAGGCATCTGTTTATGGCACTGTAGGAGAAATGGTACTGGGCTAAGCAGACCTTTTGTCAGACTCAGCACGACCTGTTCTTATGTTCTTCATCTGAAGTTATTAAAGGTTAAGGCCAAACCGCAACTGTTGAGTTAAACTTTTATCTTTGAAATTCACGTTGAAGTCTTCTAATATGTTTATAAAATTACTTAGATTTAAAAAGGAGAAAGGAAATGCTAAGCAGGTGTGCAAAGAAAAGTGAACTGGCTGACTTTGACTTCCCACAGTTGGCTGTGGAGGCTGTGCTTGGAAATGTCATATTCCCACCCTGTGTTCTTGTTTTGCCAACTTTGTAACAGCTCTGTCTGCAAATACCTAATCCATATACAAAGATTTCATTGAATATAGCCCCTGAGGTCATGCATATTACTGTTACAGTTTGATAGTTTCCTAACTCTTCAGAGAAACCAGCTACACTTGAGCGCTTTCTTTTTTTTTTTACAGTGCTGACAGCTGCCAGAATTTTTTCTGTTGGCTCTGTGATGATCTACATGTTTTCAATGATTCTTCTTTTAGATTGCTTTCTTTCTCATTTAGTTCCTTTTTCTGCAGTGTTTTTAATTTCAGGCATAATAAAGAAAAATTACAGAGTGAATTTCTACTTATGTCTAGCAGGTAACTATTATCAAAATAGGTGTTTCTAAAAGAAAAAAAAAAAGTTCTGCCTTTTCTGACTTGTTGTTCTCTCCAGAAAAGAATTTCTTCTTCCAGGGAAACAATAAGTTGTCACAAATATCTGCTTTCTTATTCATAGCACCTGTGACATCTAAAATCTTTCCTCTTCTGAATAGATTATTAACATTATTTTAAATTCTTGGTTTTTTAAGCTGAAGTACTTGCTGTCTTCTGATGATCTTTTATCATAAGTCTCTCAAAACGTTGAACATTCTGCTTGAACAGTATGTCTGTTCGTGGGGTTGACTTACTGGAAACAAGTTTTTAAAAGCGAATTAGTAAAAGCCACGTAAGCAGAATAGTGGGTAGCCTCTGTGCTTGGGAACTAGAACATCTGCGTGTCCGAACATTATTCGGTCTGCCTCGTCAACACAGTTACCCATCTCCTTTCCCCCCTGCAGTTTGGAGAATTTTTGTGTTATATCCTCAGAGGCTCATAATCCTGACACGTTAACGGTAATTAGGAAAAACTTTCTTTAAAAGGCAGCCTTGACTATTTTTTTCTCTTCTCATTTAAAAAATGAATGAAGAAGGAATGAAGGGGATCAAAATAGGGAGTAAAAATGTAGAGTCAGTATAATGACAAATTTTATTATCCTAGAGGGAGGACTGGGATCTGGGAGAATGGAAAGAACGGGTCTCCATTGAGCTGCTGAGAACATGCAGACTTGTGCCTCAGATGACCTGTTCTCAGTGGAGCATTTCATGGTGGTGACCCTGTGGAGCTGTTACGGTATCACACCCATGTTTGAGAAGGTGGAACTTTGAGATGTATCCCAAGTGGGAGTGGGGTTATGTATTTAACATCCTCATCCTCAAGAGACTAACACGGAGGTGAAATCAAGAACTGAACATATGGATGGCAAGACCACTTTGTGGATTGCGTAATCCATTCTGAAAGAAATCATCAAGTTTGGTATCCTTGGAAGAAGTGTAGGAGGGGGTAGGGTGCTTTTGGCATGAATAACGTTATGTTTATATATGTTCAAATAAACTGAATTTTATGCTTCATGGTTGAAGACTTCTGTCTGAAAAGACCAAAACCCTCAGCTTTTCCTTCATGTGCAACACGGCACAGCCAACTAGGTGCATCGTGGGAAATGTTGCATTCCTCTGAGGAATCGATCATTTTCTGTTATTAGGTGAAGTATGTGAACTCGTCTGGAAAATCTAATTGTGTTTCAGAGTCTGTATTCTCTAAGAAGTGACAAGGAACTGAAAATATAAAACACTTTGTACTTTTGTCTCTAATTATGATCAAAATGGGTATTAGTAGGGAAAACTGTAAACTGTAAGAAAAAATGTTCTGGTTTTTAGTATACTTTTGATTTTTCTCTGGACAAATGAACTAAAAAGAGGTTACTATAGTTTTATGAAAGTTTAGTTTTTAAGTCTTTCTGACTTAACTGGAATCATTTGCACTGGAGTGACAGTTCTTGCCCTGCTCAAGGGTAAGCCAAAAAGTGTTTCATCACAAAAGTAGTTCAAGGTAATTAGTGCCTTGTTTCTTTAAATTAAATTAGAAGTGCAAAAATAAAACTCAAGAAAATCTCAAGGTGAAGAACACTCAAATCTTTGGAATTTTATCTTGCATCTTTTGTCTTTCTGTATGTTACTAAACAAGTAGATATTTTTATCATTTAGAATCCAAATGTACTCCCACAATGTTCTTTCCAGGAAATCAATTGTACAGAGAGACCTCAAAACCTCAAATACACATTTGATTGTAGTGGAACGTCGCTTCTCTTTTTTGCATTAACAAAGATTTTTATGTAAAGCTCTTTGGCAGAGAAGAACTGAGAGGAACTTTATGACAAAGAGCAGATATTTCTTTAAATGTGTGCTAGTCCAAGTTTATGAATAATATTGAGCATTGGCTGTTGTAATTTGAGTACAATTTATTTTTTTTACAGCTATAGTTCAGGGTCTTCTAGTGTACCCGCTTGAAGCCTCATTCTTCAAAATTTTGCATATAATTCTATTAGGAGACATAAATGGCTAAATATCTGATACTTTTGGTGACAGGTTTTTTAGCAGAAATACCTGTTTTCTCTTGACTTTTAAACAATGCAAAAATGCAAGGATTTTTTTATTGAAATGTAATAATTCATGAATTTCCAAGCAACGTCCAAGGGTTGAGATATCTTTTCCAACCAAAAGATGCTTTCATTAAATTTACTCTTTAATTCCAGCCTGTCTGTTTTTTGCCTCATTTCTTTCCAGGTTGGAGAGCGTTGCACATACCCGTCTTTATCAATTCTCAATCTTTTTTCCTGCCAGCTCCTAAACATATATCAGTCTTTCCCATGTCTTCGCCTTAAATACCACAAAAAAAAGACTCTTAGTTTGAAAGGCAGAAAAAACATCCTATACAGAACCAACCTAAAGAGCTCAAGGTTTATTCTTGAGTCTCTGATAAAAGACTTGATTCAGTTGGTCTCCTTTTTGTGGTGTCTCATCTACTGGTCTTCTGCTCCAGCTTCCCTGCTCAGTTTTTCATTTGAATGGCTGTACCCTCCCACCGAGGAAAGATTTATTGCTATTACATTAGATTAAAATTATTTAGAGCCCTATTAAAACTTGCATGCGTGTACCTTTGTGCTTTGACCAGTCGCCTTAACACAGTGTCAGAAAGTCACAGGTCTATATAGGTAAAAATCAAGAGGCAGAGTTGGACAATTTCTCATTTTAGCGATAAGGAATATCACCTGGTTTATACTGAAGTGGCCTAGCACAAGCCGACTGGTATACCAGTCTGGGCAAACTTCAGAATAATTACCTGTTTGTGTCTTTTCTTTTTCTTTTTGTATTTTATCTTCTTTATGTTGGTTCATTCATTAGTGTGTTTTTCTTATAGTGAAAGGAAATCACTTTCTGTCAGGCTTCACATCAACTCTCAATGTTGTTACAAATTAACCTTGTACTTTGTTACTGTCCCAAAACAACCCAAGCAGAGACTCTAAACATTCTAACTCCACAGAAATAGCGTGTCTTTTTTTTTTTTTTTTCTTCCTTTCTAATGAGCAAGAAAACAAGGTCACTCTAACTTTTCTGGTTACTAAGATATTACCCCAGCAAGCTCGTTGCGTAATTCACATCAGGCAAATGTTAGGCTTAAATTTTTACTTATTTGTAGCTATATAAAATATTAAAAAATCATCAGTACTGTCAAAGATTCTGGTAGACATTTTGCCAATGTTTGTCAAATTGGAATGATTTTAATCGTCCTTTTGATTTTGATTGCTTTGGGCGTCATCAGTCTGGAAGGCAAAACTGAAGTTTCTTATCTTTTCTGTTAGGACTAGTTTCTTAGTAAGATAAACTGCCTCTTCTGTGCCATTTAGGAAGTTACGTTTGGAACAAGAAACCTGTGGTACGTTGCAGTAGATCTGCTTCTTTGTGTAGAAAACCTTCTCTGTAAATTTGTAAACCTTGGTTATCCTAAAAGTGATTCTTTAATATTAATCTGTTGAATTCTGAGTTGGTTACCTGGTATTTTGGTCCCGTGGCACCTCTCTAGTACTACATAATATGAGGTGGCCAGAGTGGACAATGATAAAAACGATCTCAATTTATTTGAATATATGAGAAGCTTGACACTTAAAGCCAGCTGAACCTGCAGGGAACTTCTCTGGTGTTGCTGAGTCACTTTTGATAACTCAGTTTTATTGAGTTTGGCTTTAAAAGATTAAACTCTGATGAATGGAGCTTGAATCCTTACAATTTTCAGAAGGGAATGAGATGTGATAGATACTAACTTCTTATTCATAATTGTTCCCAGAGATAGGTGCCTTTGTGTGGGGTTAGACTGGAGAACTGAGAAGTTTAGGTCATTTTGTAGCAGCTCCATACCTGCCATAGACAGATCCATGATTAAATAAATATTTTATTGACAGATCTTTTTCCAGGTGGCTTCTCATTGGTAGCATTGTCAGTAAGTGATACGTGGGGGATGCAAGACATCAGTATTGTAACAACAGAACACTATTGACATCTTCCCTTTACAGATGACTGTCTGAACTGTCTTGTGATCAAAACAGATAAATATTCCCATCTGACTTCCAGGGACACACAATGTAGGTTAATCAGAATAGTGTTTAGTAACATAATTTGTATCATTTATTCTGGATTAACTTTATGATTCGTATTGAAGAAATTATGTGGATTGCTGTTTAAAGGCATTATTAAACTAGAAGACCTGTTTCTTCTTTTTTCCTGTTACTTTTTGAAGCAGTGTACTCATATTGGGAGCTTTTTCTATTCCTGAAGCTGCTTTACCATCTTAAAATGATAAAATGACAGTGTTTTTAAGCATGTACATTTAGAATTAAAGTTCATGTCTGCACGTGTGAGAGCTCCGTAAATCATCTTCCTTTTCTGTTGCCACAGCAGTTTTCATTTTCAACCAAATAAAAATGAGACCGAACCTTATGTATTTTTGTGTATCTTCTGTTTTTTCTCCATTTCTTTTTCTTCAACTTTCTTTTCTGGTCTTACAAAACCACTGTGGTCCTGTTCTGATCTACTTTTGTCATCTCATTGACCAGTATCGTAAAGACTGGTATTGTAAAGACCAGTATTGTTTCATGTTCTGCTATTTTTATAACATAAAAAATTTAATAGTTGCATAGTATTGAATGAGATGAGAGTAGGCAATGATGAATAGCTGAAATGCGATGGGTTCGGTAAAGCTGGCAACTTAGATGCTTCACATTGAAGAAATATAGAATAGTCTCAAATATTTGTGGTTAATAAAAGAATTTTCTATTCATTATACATTTGTATCTTTTTGTAAGTTATGTACCATAGATAGCTGAGGACTTATTTGATCTATCACATGATAATTTCAAAACTACTAATACAGTATTGCTTCCCCCCACCCCCAGTTTTTGCTTCATGATCTTTTTAACTCTTTGCAGTGCTAATCTTTATGTCATGCCAATGTATTTAAGAGATCTAGCTAGAATTGTAATGGAAATTGGACCAATGGGACTATTGGGATAGAAGAAGGTCTCCTCATTTTTTCAGTTGCCTCCTTACATCTCTTCCATGCTTTACTTGCCTTTGCTTTCAGGACTGTTTCCCTTGTATAAGAAAAAGTATAGAAACTGACACCAAACCTGGGGTTTCTCACCCTTCTCACCACCCTTTTTCATACGGTATAGTAGCAGACAGCTGATATCCGTGTCTTGACATCTGCAGACTACTTAGATGGGTATCTTTAGGGTAAGAGTACTCTTCTGTTTGGTACTTGTATAGCAGGAACCACGATAGCCAGGCAGTGGAAGGGCATCAAAATCCTGTTACTGGCAATTGATGTTGATCTTGTGTGTGTGGGTACAAAGGCAAGAACCAATGCAGCTTTCAGTTGGGGATTTTAGAGCTCAGAGATTCCAGATTTTCCTAGCAGCTGATTTTTTCTGTTAACAAGATGGGATATATCTCTAGCCAGTGGTGAAATCCTGCAATGATAAGTGTGAGATGACAGTTGACCACTGGCCATATTCTCCTTGTTTGTCTTCAACATGTTTAAAGCTGTTACTTATGAGGAAATTCACGCCTTTGTGACTGCCTTTGATTTGGGAAAGAATAATAGAATCATAGAACTGCCTAGGTTGGAAGGGACCTTTCAGATCACCTAGTCCAACCATCAACCTAACTCTGACAAAAACCATCACTAATCTAAACCATATCTCTAAGCACTGTGCCTACCCATCTTTTAAACACCTCCAGGGATGGTGACTCAACCACTTCCCTGGGCAGCCTGTTCCAATGCTTAATAAACTTTTCAGTGTAAAAATTTTTCCTAATATCCAGTCTAAACCTCCCCGGTGCAACTTGAGGCCGTTTCCTCTTGTCCTATCGCCTGTTACTTGGGAGAAGAGACCGACCCCCACCGCGCTACAACCTCCTTTCAGGTGCATGTAGAGAGCGATAAGGTCTCCCCTCAGCCTCCTTTTCTTCAGGCTAAACAATCCCAGTTCCATCAGCCGCTCCTCATAAGATTTATTCTGCAGACCCCTCACCAGCTTCGTTGCCCTTCTCTGGACCCACTCCAGCAAGAAGATAAAAGGAAACCTTAAAGACAGAGTACTTAAGTGTGTCTCTCATGTTAGATGGGAGTCACCTCAAGTGGAAAGATTAAAAAAAATGCTAATCAGGCCAAAGAAAATTTTTCAAGAAGGGCGGTTGTGGGAGGAGGAATTAAGAGGGAGAAGAAATTAGACCTCTTTGCTCTAGTAACAGTGTGAACTTTCTTTTCTCCTGTTTCAGTCACAGAACATTCATTTGCAGCTAATCAGCTCATATTTTAGCCCAATAGTGTACATGATATTTAATACTTAAGTCTCAAGAGAGAAATGTATATCGGTTATCTTAGAGGTGTGCCTGTGCTTCTAATTAGGATACTGACGGGTTGTTCTTGCCTATTTCTGGTATGTATGCATATGCTGCATACCCGTATGTCTATCTGTTTGCTTCTTTAACTTGATATTATATCCACAGAAAAACAAGATACAAGAGATCGCCTTGTGATCAGAATTGGATTTTTTCAATGAGTGCATTCTTCGGCTATAAATAGCCTCTTATATGAGTTATGTTATGATAACTCCTGTTACTGATTACATTAAGACCTGGAGTTTATGAACAGCTGCAAGCACTTGATAATGGCACAGAAATGGTATCAACTGCTGAGAAACAGGCTGAAAGTTTGCAAGAATTTCTCATAATCACTCAAACTTACTGCTATGTAGTGAGAGGGAGGCCCATGCAACATGAGGGTTTTCTTATAACTTAATTGACAGAACTTTGTTATCAGTGTACTTTTCAATCGGGCTTCAACCTATTGATTGTGAAACCAGGCAGCTGAAAAACATTGCAAGGAGCGTGTGTAACAAGGCTTGAAGATACCACAAGTTTGTGAGGAGAATTGACAAGGATGGAAAACTGCATTATGCTCTTTGATGCTGTGAAATTTAGAGCTGTGGTCAGCTTTTTGCCATTGTTCTTGCCATGTGAACCCTTCCATAATAATTTCAGGGGAAATGAACAATCTGGTAAAAGAATATTTTTTCCAGGATGGTGTGATTTTCATTATTAGGCTTTTCTCTGACATCAGCCCCTCTCTGATTAGTATGTTGTAGCCTGAGAACACAGGAATAGTCTCTTCCATTTTGGTAAGCACACAGGATCTGCCTAGTTTCTGTCTAGTACAGTTAATTACTCATTAAGGTTAAAGGAAAAGTGTCCATATCCTGGTTTTCATACTTCAACTTAGTTCCAATACCTATAATTTTAACTGGTTGCACTTTATATTTGTATCTGATTGTGCTCATTAAGTTATATGTTAAAGTGATTTTTTCTGTGAAATTTTCTCAAAGTATGTGGTGTTTGTGTGTGTGTGTGTCTTATTCAGGAGCTGTCTAATTTAGCTTGTCCTGGAAAGCTGTTTTACTTCTGTGTAGTGTGTTAAGATTTGTGTTAGGATGTTAATTTTCTAGGTAAATATGAATTGCTCAGTTAGGATAGACCTGAGAGAGAGCAAGGTCATTTAGACTTCTCAAATAGGGAAAAAGAAGTGATTTACAGAGTTGAAGATTAAGGGTCCTGCTTGTGATGCTGAAGATGAAGGTTTAAATCCTTTCCTTAATTTGAAGTGATCTGAATAGCAAGTCATTGCTTTAAATTGAGCAAAGCTGGCTCTTCCTAGTGTTTTTGTAACGAATAATTCTGAACAAAAAGAGATGCTTCACAGCTAAAATTTTAATTGGTAGTATTCTGATAGGGTCTAGTTCATGATTAGTCACTTTTGTGATAGTAAGTTAGTTTGAGTTTATTCAGGTAACTTCAGAACATCAAGCTTTCAAAGGAAGTTTGTGTGTTGTCTCCTCTGGGCAGCACTCAACAATGAGATCCATTTTTACCCAGGTGTCCACATAACTACTCATTACTATGATCTTAGGATAATGTCCTTCTCATTCATGGAAATGAGGAGCAACCGTGAAAAGGAGATGCTGTGGGTTTTGGGGGTTTTTTCTTAACGTAAGATCAGAAGTGAGTTGAAAGGATTTTGGAAAAGGGTTCCTCTTAAGTTACTTCTTGGAAAGTTTTGTACGTTGTCCTTTGTACTTCTGCCCATGAGACAATGACCTTATTAAATAACATTGAAGATTAAGCATTAATACATTTTTGAAGTAAGTTCAGTATTCAGCAGGAGTTTTGTAACTTTGTTCTTTTTTAGCAGGCATTGGGCAAACAGATAGAAGACTCTTCGGTATGAAAAATAATGTCAGCCTTGTCACGTTCCTGTTAACACTTTGGCAGTATCTGGCAAAAGCTACATAAGGAATAGACTTTATGGAAAATTGGAATGTGTAACTGCTGTGTCACCCAAGCCATATAGAGGACATAAGATACTCTAAAGTAAGAGGTCTTTTGAACAGATGAATGATGAACTCATCATGGTTGGGTGTTATTTTCCTTCTGGGATGGGGACTTTCCAAATCCCGAATGAGTTTATAAACCAGAAACTCCTCAGCTTTTCAGGTCCAAAGGAGGGGCATTTGTAGGATAACTGCAAATAAGCAGTATTTAAGTTAGTGGAGAGGGATCCTTTTTTGAGTAGATCTAGGCTGCTTCTACAGAGGTACTGGGGAGAAGTGATGAAAAAATACTCCCAATCTTTGTATTCGGGCCTTATACATTGGTACAAACCTTATATGAATCTCTTTTAATCTCTTCCTAAACTATTCCAGCAGCATTACAGTTTTGAAGTAGGGTTGTACTTACATAAGTACAAAAATAATGACCTGGGAAATTATTCCTATAGACTCCTCTAAGTAAGATTTAAGAGAATATATACTGTTGTGACAGAGATAAGACATGTTAGCGATGCAGTCCAAGCAGTCTCAATGTACAGTGAGGAAAATACATGGTTTGTGGAGCTCTGGTACTGGCTTGACTGACTGCTGTTGTTGGTTGATTTCTGTGTAACAGAAATACTAATGTGAGAAAGGCTTCTCTTTCTCAAATAAAACTAGCTCCTTCGGAAAACAAATGTACGGAGACAGTAAAACTGAAGCCAGTGATTCATCCATGGCACTAAGAAGCTGCCTTAAGTGTCTTTGTCCACTCACTTTCTTCCTGCAACCTATGTTTCTCTTTGCTTTGATTCTATGTGTATTATTAAACACATTTTCCTATAGAAAATGTATACTTGATAACAAAGTGTTTTCTAACGCAACCAGCCTGTAATCTTGACAGTCAGAAAGTACAGTTGTTGAGAATTTTTATCCAAGAATCTTGTTTTAACTATGTTTATGGGTCAGTTTGACCCAGTTATATCATAGCTATAACCAGGGGGGAGAAGGAAGCTGACACATAGTAATTCAAGGATAACATTAAAAAGAAGGAGTTCAGAGTGCATGTGGTACGTGTTTCTTAGCCAGCAAAAGGACAGGCATCCACTGAGAACTATGAAGTGACATATATGGAGACAGCTTTTCAGTGCAGGGTTTGGGATCTAGGGTTATCTTGCTTTGCACTTAAACTGCTCTGACATGGTGAGTTATTCGTAAATGCCTGGCTCATCCATGGAAAGGCTAGAAGATATGAATTGTGCTGCATTAGTCTCTTAAAATAGAAGCATTTAATAGGTGGATAATTATATGAAGAGACAGTAGAAGAGAGATCACGATGGCTGAAACTTCATTGTTAAATTCCTTAGTATGTCATAATATGTATGTTGCCATACAAGTAATATAGTCTGTTTTGGTGTGACTGTTTCTGCATAGGAATCTATCAACCCTCTAAGAGGCTCTACTGTATGTTCTGTTTGAGGAATAAGACCTTGTTACGTTTCCTTGTATAAGCGACTATAGCAGCAGAAAGACAACAACTCAATGAATCACTTTGAAACCTTTCTCTTGTGAGGCAGTTTTAAAGAAAATAGTTATTTGCCAAATGTATGCAAATATACCTATGCAAAAAATACCCTGTGTGTGTTTCCACAGTCATGCTGATGGTATTAAGTGACTCTTCTTCTAGTAAAGAGACGACGTGACCGTATGTGCCAAACAGACAGGGGCACTCTGTCAAGGAAGTGCAGATAGTACCACAAATAACTTACCTGACTTTATGTTGGTCTTGTGTAATAATCTTCTGCTTTTTCAGCTACAGAAGCAAAAGCTGAATCTGATTTGCTCTGTTACCTATAAATGCCCACATTCCTGCATTATGTCTGGCAGAGCCAGGAATAGATCAGCTGTTGTGTCTTCATATCCAGTGCCTTAAGTGCATCACTGACCTTCCTCTACTAGCGGGATATCTCTATTCAATATGTTGTTACAGAACCCTTACTTGGAGCTACTAACTCTTACTAAGAGCTTTTCAATTCTTGCCCACTCAATTTAGTCACGCTTTCTTTAGTGGCAAGAAGTAGAAGTAGTTTATATTTTGAAGTATCTAAAGAGTATCTGCACAATGTTTTCAGAACTGTATCTGGTAGCTTAGTGACAAAAATAGGAGTGAAAAGCTGCATGAACATATTCACTTTACAGAGCTCTCAAGCCAGTGAGCTAGATCTGATTTCCTTCCTGTCCACCAGCACCAGCAAAATTCTTTGTAAACCTGCCATGGACAAGTCAAATCTTTTACCTGTAGAAAAAAAAAAAAAAAGTGATTATGTATGTTTCCCAGAAGGCATAATTAGCTTTCAAATCCTTTCTGTATCTCACATTTATCAAGAGAACTCCTCTTGGCTTTCAGATGGGGAAGTGATTCTGCAAGGCTTGCACTTTGAAATTGAGATGTATTTATTTTTATTATTTTATTTTATTTTAATTTTTATTTTATTGGTGTTTGTTAAATTTAAGAGATTAAGGTATTCCTCAATGTCATTTTTAGTACTCTTGGGTGCAACTGATGTGTACTTTCATTGCTGTAAGTAAATTACTATATTTTTATTTAAAATCATAGAATCAGAATAATTTGGGTTGGAATGGACTTTTAAAGGTCATCTAGTCCGCCCCCCCTGCAATGAGCAGGGACATCTTCAACTAGATCAGGCTGCTAGTCAAACCAGATCTGAATATTGGAATTTTATTACAAAGTCAAACACAACATGTAAGTGTTTGCTTACTTTCTAAATAGGTCTGGTCTGTATATCTGACTGGAGAAGATAAAATACACTGAGGAAAATAATCCTCTGCTTCACCTTGCAGACAAATAGGTCAATATTATTCATAGAACAAAAAGCTGCATGTGCTTTTCAAGAGCCAAGGACCTTCAGTACCCAGGGGTAAGGAAAAATGGCTTTGGTTATTTTTGTTTCTTTTCCAATAAAACCATTAACGCAATGCACCGAGATTTACAGTTCCTGTTTCCCAAACATTTTTCCATAAGATCCAAGGAAAAAGGATTGTAGAGGGAGTTTTTCTGTTCTGGTGCTGCAAACATATGTGTGTCTAATATTCCTAGGAGTAAAATGCCTACAGGATCAGGCTCTGGTACCACAAGTTGTTTTCTGAATCTTACAGCAAAATTTTGAAGCTGTATTAGAGAATTTTGAGAACATGCTCCCACAGGAAATAAAAACTTTGTGCCTGAAAGGTAAAAACCTAATTGCAAACACTTGACATTTATCATAGCTATCTCTAGTAGAAAAGGATGTTCGTTACAAATGGTACAGAATTAATACTTTAAACTTGATCTCTAGAACAGCTTTTTATTCTTCTGATTTCTCAAAACAGTCATAAGGATTTTGGACTGGAGCTTAAGAGAGAAAAATAAAAGTAAATAAATACCTTAAACCTAGAAGATTAGTTGCTATGCATCCATGGCTGCTATAGACTCAATGTAAAATCAGACAAAGTTAAAACTGAACCTCTATTATAGAGCCAAGGAAATGGCTAGTATCTGCTGTATTTTAGCTGATTTTATGGCTTTATTAAAAGCTCTTGTTTTAAAGCTAACTGAACAAGGATCAAATGTCTGTCTCCAAACAAATTCTCTTTTTGACTTGGCATCAGTTTCTTGTCGGGTTTTTTCCACCATGTATGTGTCTCAATCAAGGATGTGAGGTTTTGAAAGTTTAGGAAAATACTTGTCTTGACTTCCTATTCCTTGGCGGTATTTTATTACTATTTGAGAGCTGCAGGTAAAATGCCAGTGCATTGCAGGTTTTAGTTTTTGGGAGGGAGCTGTATTCTTTTTGTATTTATGGTGTTTGTTATTGTTCGTCAACAGAATTTACCAAAGCCCTACTGATTTTAGGATTTCAGGAAAGTAATTTAGCATGAAAAGAAATGCTTTGAATCCATGGATTCTGAAATATCTTACTGCTGCCGGTGACTTGATATGTAGTTTTTGCCACTTATAAAACTCTAGAAACAGAAAATTACATGAAATCGCATTGTTTAACTCTCCAGTATATAGTTTCTTATGTCCTGGGGATGAGATTTTTTTCCTAGACATTTTGGGATTACTACAGAGTATGCTCATCTCTAGTTACCGAGGGGAAAACACTATCAGTAAGATCTAGTGAATTTTAGCATGTATTATTATAATAATTGCCAAGTCAGTTCTGAATGCTTCTAGGACATATACGACAGATGTGTGCTAAATAATGTGCTTGCATTAACTTTCTATGAAACTACAGTAGTCTGCATATCTGATATATTGCTGTTTGTGATGTTATGAATACTTAATACAAATAATTTTTGCAGAATGTCTGCAGTCTTCACCTATAGTGAGCGATGTTTCTGATGTGAACTGCTTGCTCAAAAGAAGCATCGAGTATCACAGTCCCAACATCTGTTTAATAATTTGGTTTACAACAGGATTATTGCTTACTCATGCTGCATAAAAACAAAACTGTTTTTCTGCTATTAAGCATGTTACGAGACCTTAAAAAAAGATTATAGCTTGCCTTATCATATGAGCAATGTAAGATCTTACCCTTTTTGACAAAGAAGGAAAGAAAAAACCCTGGCTTCCTTAGTAGAACCATGTTAATGAAACCAGATTTGTTATGCAGATATTTGATACATAAAGTAAATATGTGAGTGGGGGCGATCAACAACTTGAGTTCATAAAACAGTCTTAAATTTCACTCACTTGTAACATTATATGTGCCACGTTTTCAGGCGTTTGTTGCATTGCAATGGTAGAAATTGCATTACTTTAAGTAAAAGGGGAGTTTTGCTGCTGCTTTGAATAAAGGTAGTTAGGCATCACAGAATTAAACTCTGTGGATTCAGTGTGTTTATTCTTTCCTGAAACCCTAAGGTCAGAAGCACCGAAGAATATTTTGTTTGCTGGAAAAAGCCAGGAAAAAACCCCAACAGCCCTCTGTGAAGTGCTAGAATACAGTCTTTCACGGTCTGCTTTTTGTTTTTGTTTTGACAGTGAAGGCAGAGTTCTGAGAGATAGAAATGCATATTGTTCTGCTTATTTTTATATCCAGAGATATCAGTGTGGGCCTTTCCAAGGACAGAAGACAAGTTTTCAAGCTCTTTGGTTGGTTGATTTCTGGTTAGTCCTACCCCAGTGTCTGTAATTGGCTTTGAGTAGGACTGGATTCACATAAACAGAGTGACATTTACTACATCCTTAGTCTGTTCTTTGCACTGACTCTCCAATAGTTGGGTTATGAGAAATTAGGCTTCAAGGAATATTGCTAACTACTTCGTTCTGCTTTGTTCTGTCACCTGGATGAAGGTTGGCAAGTTCTGTGAAAAGTAGACATGAGTTTGTCTTCAAGAAGAGTAACATTGCCTGCAGTTATGCCAATAACTCTGCAGAAATGGGTATGGCATTTAAATCAGTCTTGTAATTCTGACTTTAGTATGGGTTGGCAATACATTTGCTTAGTGTAAATAAACAATGTTTAAAATAAACAGGGCTATATTTAAATTTTCACTTATTTTTTTTTATTTCTCTAGTGTAATAAGAATTTTTCTTTTCTGATAAATGTAGACTTTTTATTTCATGTTGTGAAATAGATGTTTACATAATGCACATCAATAGATATGTGTACGTAATTGAATATTTGTTACTGTGCTTTTTTCTCTTTAATTCTGTACCTTCTGCAAGAAATTGATTTTGCTTACAGATTAACATATTTTTTAAATATAAAATGTCATAATTACATTTCAGAATATTAAAATATGCGTCTGTGGAAGGCTTATGTACTGTTCCTAATGGATGTTTATTGGGGTCCACTTCCACAGGCTTTGGATCAGTCTTAAACACAACATACTTTTTCCTCACCCTCTCTGGCTAACACCTTAAGAATGGATGGTCCATCGTGTTTTTTGGGAATCAGGGTAACGCTGTACAGTGTTTCTCCGTAGCCACTGTAGCTTGCCTTTTTCTGTTGTCTCACTAAAAAGGGGAAGCAATGCAAAATTATTAAGCCTGTGTGCACTAGCATTGCCTAGTGTAACTCTAGGTGCTGGAGGTATTTATTAGGTTAAAAATACACAGGAAGTTAAGTATGGAAATATGACTCTCTGCTAAGCCAGATATATTAATTTCTAAGAAATTAGTTCAAACAAAGTGTAATTAATTAGTTTGATTTATTTTGTAAATGTGTAGATATTTTTCAAAAATTCATTGCTGCCTAATATGCCTGAATCACTGTTAATAATCTTCTGTTACTCAGAAGCTTTTAATGTACCAGCAGCGTGAAAAATGAAATTTCAATGAAATATTGCTAAGTATTAAATAGTTCTCATGAGCAATTTACACAGGACACAGCATATACGTCTTATGGCATAAATCCAATGGGTGTAAAGTAGTATATGAACACGTAGCTCTTATTGATTTGGGATCTATGGTATTCTTTCAGATTACTTCATTGTTTGAGTTGGAGGGGAAGCCATGTACAATTTCAGTGGGATTGATTGGTACAGATTAGTTTATGCTACTGTCTTAATAACATGATCATATACTACTTTTCTGGTATAGTAACTTCCCTTTCAGATTTAGACATGTGCAACGTGTTCTCTTACACAGTTTTAGCCTAACAATTTGGTATATCTCTGTTACACTCCTCAAAAATACTCTTTTAAAAATTGTGGTTTAAGTTTAATTTCTCAGCTCTCATGCTCTCAATCCTGTGGTTCCCTCCCCTTCCTCTCTTCCTCCCCCCAGTATCCCACCTGGTTTCAAACCTGGTGGGAAAAAAAAAAGTTTTTATTTTTGGCTGTTCTTTGGTTATTTGTATGTTAGGAGATGAAGATCTTTGTTCTTGCAGTATGTAGTTGTGTTGGACTCCTCCGGTATGCGCACAGCAGTACTTGGTGCTACGTGGGAGGGGAGAGATGTGTAATTTTGCTCAATCTAGCCATCAGAAGGCTAGGAAACTCAGTTTTAACTGTACTGTATATTTTATTGGCTTGCTTTTCTTTTCTACTGTTGAGAGGTGAGCATCATCCTCTGAGGAAACTTAAGGATTTTTCTCTTTTGGCAAATGCACGGTAAGTAAGATCGTTTTCTGTGCATTCTCTCCTATTTTAAAACACAAATATCTTCACACTGCTATCAAATTAGCTGTCAACAGTTACTGGCTTTACTTCTTTTTATCTGTGCACTTTGTAAGCCCAAAATAAAAAGAATGGAAGTAGTAGGAGGAAGCAGCACAGGATGTTGCCTTAGGTAGGTATTGGGTTACACACAGTTGCAGAAATTCTCAAAGGCATGTGTCCTCACTGAGGGCTCACTGTATGCCAAATTTAATTGTCCTGTTTATGCTTGTGATGTTTGTTTCTATGCATGTAGAATTCCTCCTGAAACTGTCTCTTCTCTTTATCCAGAAGGTGCTTTTGTTATTTCTGTAGCAACACCCTAATTTCTGGAGCTGGAATACTGCAGGGAGGGAGGCAAGAAAGAGCTTTGCCTGTAAGGGGTGACGTTTGTGCATGCATGCACATGTGTAAATTTGTTTCTGTTTCTCATGGACATTAGAACCTCAGACATAACCTTTGACTTCAAGTAGTGCAACTTCTATTTTTTTGTAATGCAAGAAGGACCCGGAAATGTAAAAATGTTACATTAGCACTACATAGTCAAGAGAAACTTAAGCATTAGCTTATAAAGTATTATTTTAGGCTATTGATCATCCCCAATCATTATTTCTTAAATTCATGGAATAGGTAATTGTGTAAGAAGTCTAGTTTAATTATGGTACTGCAAAAATTGCAAGTCTTTTTTTTTTCTTTTTTTTTTTCCCCCTCCCTCATAAAAGGTAAAATTTTGCATTATCAATGTGCTAATCTGAGTGTTGTGCCAGTTTCTTGAATACGTAGTTTTTTCTCATTTTCATTCCAATAATATAGGCTATGTTCAAAGTTATTTCATACTTCTTTCTGTTTTAAAATCTGATATGAAGTACTTACCACAGCTGATGTGTTTTATTCTTAACTAATATATTTTTAACTAAAGCCACAAGGCCTCGTTTAGATTCTAAGGGGTCTTTTAGCACAAGCAGAAAAATGACTTGCTTAATAAGCATGGGGAATTATGCATATTGAATACTATTAAAACCAGATTTGTCGTGTGTATATGGACTAGACATACAATTAATCTGACACAGTTAGAGTAAATGTCTTCTTTATCTTTTGTGTGAATAACTTTGTACTCCTCTAAATTTTTTTTAAGAAATGAGATTTAAAATGTCACAATGCATTCAAAACATTGTTTTACAGTCAAAGACCAATCATTTATTCAAGATAAACACTCATAAGTCTACTAGACTTGTTATGTGGTAAGTACAAGAGTGCTTATGCACCTGATGTTGAATGCAAGGTGTATAAACGGTGAGAGTTGTAGATTTTTCCACAGTGGCTGGGAATTTCATAGCATACTAGGTCACACAACTTTAGAAAGCCCTGCATACAAAGACGGTGTTTATTGCAGCTGAATAATTCCGAGTGATTCTTGAAGAGATTGCATAGTGTCTTTTAAATGGAAGAAATATTGATTAGAAAATGAGAATGTGGTTTAGATTGCTCAAATCTAGGACTGGTATAAGCTTGCAAATGTCAAGATTCTCTTGCATCTTTATTCCATCTATTTTTCTGGCCTGAAATCACACACCGCTTTAATCAACGCTCGCCCCTCCCCCAAGGAAAAATGGTCACTTAAGCCAAATTGTACTGAGAATTAGTAATGTCTGTCTGCAAGGCTAAGAGCATGAAAGTAATTTTTCGGTTTTGCATTTGGGTTCCCCGAGATGAAAGGCCAATGTGCTAATCCAGGGATTTTACATAAGGCACTTTAAGTGACATGATAATGGTGTCATTAAATGGATACCTTTTATAAAATAACCGGAGGCAGACGAAGCGTTCATGTATGAAACATCTCTTTGTAAGGACAGTTTGAAAAATAGTCATTTAAAGATGAATAAACAACACCCATGCCCTCTTTGTCTTTTTAATAAAAATAAAAGAAATATAATAATAAATAATATAATAATAAATACAATAATGAAGTAAAAGGAAGGGTAACATCCCACAAAGATTTGAAGACAGATGAGAGGTTTAAGCGGGGGATGGAGTTGAGTGTGCTTTAAATATTTAGGAACAATGGTCAGAAAACCTGTGGTGGTTGAGGTGAATTATTTGAATCACTGTAAGGTCTCATTCTTAATGGAATGTTTTGTTTCGTGACTTATTGAGGGATCTGAGAGAAGATAATGGGGATAACCACAAGTAAAGCATGGGCCTGAGTGGAAATTCAGTGTAGAATTAGATCTTAGAAATAAATTACTAGGATAAAGCATCAGGATATGCTGCTACTGTATCTGCAGAGTTTGACACAAATAGTAAGGGTTTTGAGCCAGAATAAGAGTTGAAGAATGTATTTGGGAATGGACAGAGACCCAAACTGAATTCAGGAGACTGGTAGTGTGTTTTCTGGAATAAGTTTGTGTTTAAAATTGCTAGAAGGCCAAGCTAGTATGCAGGCTCAAGGAGAGGTCTTGCTGCCTTTATGTATTTAACATGTGCTAAGATAGCTGCATTTTGTTTGGGGGGATCTGGAATTCTTGCTTCCTCTTGATAATACATAAAAACTTGTGAAACTAGTTTTACAAGTATCTCCTTCAGATATTTGTTTGAGGGAGCATACAGCTTTCATGTTAGCTATGAAGAGATTCATGAACTGCCTAGACTTCAGTCATCTGTCGTACTGTACTTGAAGATACTAAATTACCTACTCATGATAGAGGCTGACGTGATGATAGAGGTTCGGTTGATAGGGAAGAAGGAGGGTGGCAGACTAGCATTTTCTGTCATTGTGGAAGGGATCTGGTTAGGTCCAGGGACTGTTTAGGAGAGAGATACTGACAGGGCTTTCTTAGAGGAAGGTATTGCAGGACTTTTCCTCTCCCTGGTGGTGTTGGCCAAATAAATCTAGATCTGATAGTATACTTGGGAAGGGTTCTGGGACCAATTTTTGCTTTGAATATGTACTCTTTATACTCAAGCAGGTACCTAAAAATGGATTCTGGCATAGCAGTCGTATACCAGTTCGCCAGTCATATTTCCTGCTTTGAATTACATGAAACCAGTAAAGCTTCCTACCATTTTTATTGTGTATAAATATGATCCCACATTTATAAATGAAATAAAAATGGGACTAACTTTAGCAGTCCCTATGGTTCAGCTACTGGGTGGAGATGAAGGTCTTTTCTATCCTGTGACATTCCAGTTTCTACAAGCAATCAAAATTTATAGAATATTTTGCACACAAAATTGTCAACGATCTTGGAATTTAAAATATAAAGCCCTATGCTGCATAGTTGCCATGAAAGGTAGATAGGGATGTATGTGTGTCTGAGTGTGTATGACAGAGTGAATAATAAGTGCACAGAGCTTTCTGAAAAGTCTTTTAAAATATCAATGGTTTAATACACTTGGTCATTACTTGTCCCTTGTACAGCTTGACAAGGTTTAGTGGCACAATTAACGTTGCACTCTGTCTCCTCTCTGTCTTCAGTTCTTGAACAAATCTTTGATATGTTTTTCAGTTCCTTCTTGCCTTCTTTGAACATCTAACATTCTTCATACAGTAACCAAGGAAATTGGCAGTGTTTAGTGCCCTACTCTGCTCATAATCCTTTTCTGTTGGCAGAAATCCTTTGGAAAAAAAACACTTTTTCATCAGTTGAAGAAAGTGCTTGGCCATTTTCTAGCTCTAGTACTTTAGTCTCCTCTTGAATAAATTAGGCTTCACGAAGTCAGAACTTGACCTTCAGACTGTGTTATCTAGCCTTGAAGTATATCAAGGGCTATTGCTGAATGGTTATTTCTACTGGTAGTAAAACCTGTACTGATTATGTTGCATTGGTGTGTATGAAGAGAGAAGCGAAACAAACTGCACACAAGGTGTTGGTGCCAGTCCTGTGCAAGAAATCGAATTTCCCTTACTTGTATGTCTTCTGTGTCTGTTACTTTCAACATTCTACAATACATAAGCAAGTAACTGAAAAATTAGATTTTATTTACTTTTGGTAAATCGAAGATATGCTGATGTGTACAAGAAAATGCATCACCTTGCACCAAGGAATTAATCATATTTAAGCTCGCTTTCTTCCTCATTTTCATGCTGTTGCTATGGGTACTGGCCATGCACCGTACTGCCCCACTCCTTGTTTTTCTGCCTGTGGGTCAGAAACAGGCAGGACCAACCCAAGAAAACACCAGCTGCCTTAAGGACCTAAAAAAGAACTTATGACTGTATGATCAAAACTTGTGAACCAATATAATTCTGTTGTAACACTGGAAATTTTACTCTGGTTCCAGTCCATCTTAGTATCTTACACTTGGTAGTGACGTCCTAAAGTTTCTTTTTTGAAGTTCCCCTTATTCAGTTGCTTTCAACCCTTTATTTTTGATTACATTATTTCAAGGCAAAAGTAGTTATAAAGTAGTTATATGAGAACAGATGTATTCTGGCACAGTGCGGAGCATAATGGGTGCCTAGAGAACAGTACAAAGCAAGGCGAGTCAAACTTCCCAAGTCACACTTTCCAAGAATACATACCCAGTTTCTTGAGCCAGAGTTGGTAGGCTCTCATCGTATTTTTCATATTTCATCATATTTCTCATAACATATTTCATCTTCTCTCTCTGGCAGATCCTAATGGCTGCCTTGGGCTGCTGACCTGTAGCTCTACCAATACACATCCTTGGCCATCAAAAACGTTAACTTGGAGAGGCATCTTTGGTTCCTTTCTTTCCCATGCCTTACATATCCCTGAGGTTACAGCTTCCTGCTATTTGTGTCTTTGCTTTTTGTTTGGCACCACTAGAATTCTTATGAAGGACTGAGAGCTGGGAGGAAATGTTCAGCTGACACCCTTAATGCTTTTCCTTTATTTCCTACTAGAATCCTCTTTTTCTTTGCTATTCCTCAGCATACTCTGATTTCTTCACAGTCTTTTTCATCACTCTTGTTGCATACTGTGTCATTTCCACCCCCGAACTTTACCCTAACGTAATATTGTGCTTTTTTTCTTAGACCACTTAGACTGCGTTTCTGAACCAGTTAATTCCCTTCTCCAAGAGGTTACCAATTAAATGGTATCTAGACTGAATAGCAATTGGAGCCCTCTGCTTGTCTTGTACTAGCTTGGCAGCCAGACTTAACTAGCTCATCAAATTATCCACCAGCTGTGTATGCAAGCCCTCAATGTTGCCGTTTTTCCTTTGGTCCTGTTGATTGTAACTTGTTGGATTGGTGTCTGTCACCATCCTTTTAGGTATCCTGGTTGACAAGACTTTTAGGATGATCATGACACAAATAAAATATGTACAGTCATGATGACAGGAACAAGGCTTGTGTGTGTGGAACCGAAGCGGCAGCCAGACAACCCAGAAGACCTCTGAATGTAGGGTATTACAGCATGCGTAGAGATGGGAAATGTGCTACTGACTTCTCAGTTTTCCTCATTTTCATTTTAGAACAAATGATTAGAAGTAAATATTGTCAAAATACACCGATTTTCTGAAATGATTAGTCTCTATTTATTACTACATCATCCATTTAGCATTATCTTTTTGTTCCACTTTGTTCACTTGTTTTAGTGAGTGTCTCCTTCATTAGATGACAATTACATTTTTGCCGACAATTATATTTTTGCCGACAATTACAGGGCCTAATTTCCATGCCCAGGTGCTCCTGGTCTTTTTTTCTGATCCCGTAGTAGTTTGTATTTGTTGGCAAAATTTGCTGACAAATCTGTGATAACGCAGCAATGTATAGTTGAAGGTTTTACATGGTTTCAGTAGACTTACTAGCTTTATTGCAGGATTTACTCTTTATTTGGATTTTATGCTTTGGCCAGAGGGTACAATGCTATGTGAATAAAATGAAAGGCAAGTTGAAAAGTGCCGAGGGATAAAATGTTATGTCAGAATAACTATTCTACAGCAGTTGAACCTTGCTGTTATATACCACCATTTACTAGAAACAGGTACGCAGAGACAGTGCTGGGCTGATAGCATGTCGTAATCTGACCCAGCAAAGCAGGTTTTTTCGTCTTATACCAAATGGAAAGTGCTTCAGCAGTCTAAAACAGCAATTATTATAGTGGTTTAACCTACATAGCCTTTGTCATAGCTCTGGACATTCCTTGTACCACTCCAGAAATTCCGAGAAAATTTCCAAACTAATCTTCTTTAGCTAAAAATCTAAACTTTGCTTAGTCTTACAGAGTAAGTCTACATTCTTTTCTCCTCTAGTGACCTCCATGGGAATACATGGGTGATAAAGGTGATGACAAAGGCATTCTTTGCTTTGAAGCTCTGTTGTTGTTTAGGCCAGAACTTCTGTCTAAAATTGTAAAAGTGAAAGAGCATTTTAACAAAGATATATATTTTTTTTTTAATTTTAGAAATGTATTTTAGGACTGCTGCAAAGGAAATGGGAAACTAACTGGTCTCTTAATGGTGTTACTCAGAGATTTGGTCTTTTTCAGCTTCAGCAAGAGATCAGCTCTACTGAGAAACCAGCAACAGAGTGTGAAAAACCTGGTAGAAACAATAGGTACTTCTTTTTATAGCTGGTATCTCTTCAGAAACATAGAGTGCAGCCAGAATATGGCAGTAACAGATTTGCTTTTTCTTGTGCTGGAACACAGCATTCTATTTATCTCTGACAAGCGAAGGATATGTTGGACAAACTGCACTATTAAATACAGAAAGCCTCATTTAAATATTGGTGCTTTGACATAAATAGGGACAAGCTATTCAAACATGAGGCTGATAACATTCTGCCCTTAACTTTGTTGTACACAGAAAACAAAAAACAGAAGTGTATTTTAGTGTCTTTATGTTGAAATTTCTTTCTCCCCCAATCTTCATACATGACTTCTTTGGAAAGTAGAGTAGTGTGTGTGTAATTTCTACTATATTTCTAGTTTGAGGGATAAAGAACACTGGTGCGCTGGGAACGTTTTCATTTTCTGTTCCTTTTGTATTTCACAAACTTTTTTTTTTTAAATGAAATACTGAAGTTCTTCCTTCAAGTCAGATTCTTTGAATCCTCTAGCATGATTTTCCATCTTATCCCTCTTTTTAACTCCCGTTAGTCTAAGTGGATATTTTTCCATCCATATATGGTAAGTGCATTCTAAATGTTGCTATTGTATATAGTAAAATGTAAAGCTCTATGTGACTATTAAATCCATAAAAGCTATGTAAAGTTAAGAGCAGGCGGTGTGGAAGCAAAGGACTGAAGATAGTAATAACATTAAGTTTACTAATGGGGCTAATAAGCTGTTCACTTGCGTTAAATTAACTTTTCATGAAGAAAAGCTCATATGAAAGTACACTCTTATTAACCGTAATGCAATAGTCAAGTTCCAGTGTGAATATTGAACTCTTTAAATCAAACAATAGGGCTTTTGAACTTTCATCATGAAGAACGTGTTTTGGGGGCAAGATATGAAACTCTTAGCCACTACCAAGATGAGTTTTGTACCTTGCTAGTTATTTTATCAATTTTCTCTGGATTTCATGAGAAATATTAAGGTAGCTCTGAGTGAAGATAATGGGTCATAAAGCATGTACATTTAGCCTAAATAACTTAAGCTTCATACTGTGAGCTCTATTGGTTGGACATACTGAACTATATGAAAAAGCATGGTGATTCTGACACTAAGAGGTGGTGATGTGTGGCTAGAAGGGAGAATAGCTTGTGGACAAATGTACTTGTTCAGAAGTTGGATTATGTTATGTTCTCCACTGAGTTTTACAATTACTTTCCTTGGTTAAAGAATTTACCCAAGTTTCGCTGGATTGTTGTCAACATTTCTTTCTTTATTTTTAGTTTATAGGAAGACGTAAACTCTCTCTTTCTAATTGAGAACTATGTGTCTATGTACTGGGTTTAGGTTAGCCGGGGAGCTCTGCGTATTGCGCACGGACGTTCAGAAATGACCTATGTTTGATTAGCTGTCTGTAAGTAAGTGATACACAGAAGACAGAATGTGGAACCTTTTACGTTTCCCAGGGCCAAGAGGTTTTTCAAATAGCTTTGTGTCAGATGTTAATGTGCACACTTAGCATTACTCAATAATGTAATGAATAATAACTAAGACTTGTTTTTATTATGGCTTGTAAGGCATGGGTTGTCCACTCTGATTTAAAGGTTAGCATGAGTAAGAGTCTGAAATTACTTGACTATAGCCAGCTGTTCTAAAAATGAACTGTTCGTTCCAAGTTTATCTTTATTTTGCATTCTCTTGCTCCATGACAGTTTAATCTTCATAACAGCTCTTCTTTTGAAGCACTTGGGAAAAGTTATTTATACCAATCAATGTGAACTTCATTACTAGTTACGTTCTAGTAACTGCTATGAACAAGGTGGGGAAAAGTTTTCATGAATATAAGAGTGGGTTTTCTTCTAGGAAGAAAAAGATTTATGTAATGTTAGTAGTTTCTTACCTATCTGCCTGGCAACAGTGGCTCACAAATTCACAATGAAACACCCCAAAATTAATCTGCCACAATAGCCTTTGGGCTTTTCCTCTTTCTCAGGACTGAACCGAAGTTTATACTCTATGCACATCAGATGAAGTAATAGATGGAGCCTAAGCTTCTGTTTATAATGATGTTAGGATAGACTGTGGTTTGCCATTTAAGTTTCTTTAAATTTTAGACTGTATAACCCTCTGTTAACTATTGGTTTTTTGCTTTTTCATTTCCAGAGTCCCCTCTTTTTAAACTGGCCATTTTATTTCACCTGTAAAGAGTAGATCTAGGAACATATTCTTCCATATCCGTTGTGAATAATTAATGCAAAGAAATCATTTAGCTGCTCTGCAGTGTGTTTATCTTGTATAAGTGATCCTTTGACTGCTTAATCATCTAGCAAACCTGCTAATTTTCTTTCATTTTTGCTATTGCATGGAATTGTGTTGTTTGAAATTTTTCCTAATGATGTTTAAATTTCCTCACAGCTTTCTAGTTATTCATACACACCTTACCAGTTGTACTTGAAATGCCTCTTTAGCTGCTTTTGTTTGGAATCTCCATAGTCTGAAAAACATGTCTGGTAAGGCAGAATAATTTGAGACTCTCTATTTAAATAAATTGTCCCGTCCACCCCCGCCTTTGCTTATAAATAATGTGCATTCTTTTTAAGGACTTTATTGTGGTTTTTATTTCTATAGATCCCTTTGCATTTCTTACTCTTGATTTGGTCCTTTGTTGTGGTAATGGCTGTTGATAATGCTAAATCTTTCACTTTCTATGTTTCATCTACATGTTATTTATTACTGCAGTTCTTACTTACAGTATGTTGAACTTCACAATGTAGCTCTTGTTATTTAATTCTCCAACTATAGTAACTTTTTGAGCAAAGTATCATATAATTATAGTTATCGTATAGTTGACAATAATCTTGCTTTTTGCTCTAAAAGTAGTTGTACTGTGAGTCTATTTTCCAAAGCATGGAAGTTGCTTTCTCTGGACCTTGCCTTTTGTTCAGTTTACACAGAGAAACGAAATCTTCTGTAACTGTTTTATTACTATTTATAACTATATTTTGCTTCTGTTGACCGACATTGTAAAACTGAATGTATCAAATTCAGGATTAAGTAATGATATTTATACTTTAACTTTCCTGTTGTCTTTCAAACCTTGTTTCTCTTCAGTTTTACTGACGTTGTCTTTGAGATGATTGCATGTCAGCATTGTCCTCATTCTGCCATTTTTTCTATCATAATGTGATTGTCATAACCTTTGTTTGAAAGAATTTTGCTGGTATATTTTTGCACATAGCTTATTATAATTTGGAGATCTGCATAATTTAACCTCCCTTTTTATAATACAACATATTTACACATCTAAAGCAGTAGTCATATGAGCAAGTCTAAGTGCTTTACAAATCTTAATGAGTTCAATCTGTTACCCTGCTGTACAGAAACAGATTTCAGTTCCTCTGACCCATTTTACAAAAAGGAAACTGAGGGACTAATACTGACTTGCCCAAAGTCACACGTCAAATACATAGTTTAAAACTAAGAGCTGGACCTTTTTTGCCTGTAGGTAATCTCAAATATTTTTTGCAACTTTGTCACATTATTTAGGTCTAAAAAATTTTATTGTGTTTTGATGCAAAAAAATCATGAGTTGCTAGAGAAATTGTTCTTGTCAGTTGTCTTATATTTGAATAAAGGCTGGAAATTTACATTCTTGCTCTTTGAAATGAAATTTTAAAAATGGTTAGATTTTAGAAACAATATGAGAATTTTCTAGGTTGTGGTAGGAAGGGTAGGCAATTTTCCTAGACTTTGCTCTTCCTTTCTTGGCACTTTGGTTTCGTTTCAAGACAGACATAATTGATTAGTAGTGTTTTTATATTTTTTAGTGCTTGTGAGACCACACCTTCATCTATCAATAATAGGTAAATGTATGCAAAGTTTACTTTTGGTTACTTGGAAGAAGTTCTTCCTCCTTTGGGCAATTACTTCATTCTTTGATGTTCGCTGTCCTTGTAATCAGTGACTTGGCTTTACCTTCAGTTTCTTTTACTTGATCTCCCAAGTCTTCAGTGTATGGCTTCACAAGCCGTACAAAGTGCTTAATGTTTCCTTAATAGCCTTGATGGTCCTATTGAAGAAGATGACAGTTTCATTTCATTTCATGTTACTTCTGAAGTGTCCAATCTGCCTATTTTGGCCGTTTTTAATAAATTTTCTGTTTTGTACCTTGAGAAGAAAGCAAAGTATTTTAGAACATTGGAGCCATAGTATAGAAAATGTTGCTGGCAAGAGGATCTTAAAGTTTCCCTTCCTGAAGTTGATAGGAATACAGGGAGTCTATCATGAAAGAGATTTTAAGTCTAATGCTCATGTCACCTGAGCTACTGTATACACATCCTGTATATTTTTCTGCATGGGAGCAGGGTTTCCTCTGCCTCTTGAATCTATGCTGTGTTCCAAATAAGAAGTCAGGATTCACTGGGACATGTATTTTACATAAATTTGTTCTTTGGATTGCATGCTGGAATTCAGATTTGCCCTCTTCCTCCGTGGACGGGCTTCCAGGTATTTGTCCCTAATCACTGGGTGACAGTTTCTACCTATCCAATTATACACATTGAGAAGTCTGTCTAGACATCACGTGGTGCCTTGTGAACCCTCCTCAGAAGAGAGGTTCACAGGATTAACAACCACCACTTTGGATTTTAGTGCCTAAAATGTGAATGAATCCTCTGTTGTTTTGTGTCTGTGCTGCAGTTCTCTCTGCTCGTTTCTCACAGGGACACGTACAGGCCAAATCTTTGAAAGCTCCTGTTGAGGTGATTGAGAAAATGGTTGCTTTACAACAAGCAGCTACAGTTTATCATTGTGCACACCTTTTTCTTTTTTTTGTTTTGTTTTGTTTTGTTTTAATGACAGGTGTAGGAATTTCTGCAAGCTCTGAGAATCCTTTTGGCCTGGAAATTTTCCATTTGGAGGAAATATTGGAAGCTGGCCTTTTAACTGTAGACTCATATATTTAAAGGGAAAGTCTTGCATTCACACCTGATAATGAAGACAGTAAATTTTACTAACACCCTTTTTTTTTTTTAAAACTAGTTGTGAGTTAACCTGCCCTTAAATATTTTTATGAATGTGGAATTTTGCTGATTCTCTCTAAAACCAAGACAGACTATTGCTAGAAGTCATAAAATAGTTCAAAATGCTGGAAATTTCCAAGTGCTTCCATTGTAGTTCAAATACACTCCGAATTCCCCTACCCTCTGCCAATATCAATAAGCAAAAAACTTTGTCTAGCAGGAGGCAAGGTTGGAAGTTGGAGAACAAATGCTTCAGGCAAATAGCCTGTTAGTTAACACTAAAGACAGAGGTTAGCACAGTATCAGGCAGGATCTCAGGGGAAGTATGGCACCCTGGAGTGTAAGACTTTTTAAGGCCTGGTTTTGCATACAATAACTGTGCATTTAACATAAATGTGACTGAAATTGTAATGTACGTACAAAATGTGCAATGTTTTATTCATGGAGGAAAAATAATTGTGGAAACGATAAGCTAAAGTTAGGTGCTTGTATCTTTATAAATAAGAGTGGCCTGATTTTTCTTTTTTCCCCAAAAGCGCTGACTATCCACTGTCGTAATGGCTGTGCAGGAGCATTAAGAATCATGTAAATTTTAGGTCATTTTGATGTAGACACCTAAATACGGACTCCATGTGCTGAGCGGTTCTTTTTCTGTTGGATCTACCTGGCTTTTTTCACATGTTAGAACTTAGTTTGAAATTTGAAATTCCTTGTTGCAGGGTATGGTCTTTCCATATGTTTGTGCTGTTTCTGCAGATTGGAACTTCCAAAACAGATGGCTTGAAGATTCTGAAGAATCAGACTTGGGCACTCTCTCTTAAACGTCTGTGAAACACATTATTTAATTATTGTGGTGGAGATGGCGGTTGAGTGTTGAAGAAGGCTCGGGGGAGTAGAGTCCAGCCTTCTCTTGCTCCTCCCTCCTCCCACACTGATTACCTTATGTGCTCTTTTACTCATTCTTTTAAACAGTTTCTGATTTTTTTTTTTCCTTCTGATTATTTTTTTAGTGTAAAAGCTAGGGTCTCCTTTTTCCTTTTTTGTATTAAATACTAGGTTATATATGTCAACGTTGCTTTTACATTCTGAGTTCAGATGATTAGTGAAACACAAACAATAATGTATTTTATTTTGAAGCAACATTTCTTATCAAACTAATTTTTTGGAGGGATAAAGATACATTGCACATTCTTCTGGAATCTTGGCTGATTTTTAATATATTGAAAAATGGAAAGAGAACGTGCAGGAAAGCTGTAGCTCCTTGGCTGCTCCCATAGGCAAGGCAAATTATTAATGCCTGTCACGCTCAGCTTGGTGCTACCCTCTTATAAGATCTTGGAGCCGATAATTTCTTACTTCCAGTGGCTTAAATGGAAGCTATTGAGATGCTTCTTTTTCTGACCTTGGGAAGAACTAAAATCTCCTTGTATTTATGAACTAGACAGGAACGAAGATGATTTGAGTGCTACTGAGGCACTTTTTCTAACTGTCTACTAATAGGTATAGTCAAGAGAAGTTAAATAGCCAGCTTTAGAAAAAACATACACTACCATAGATAAGAGTTGATCCTTGTTTCAGGAACCTCAATTTTTTTTCCTATTTGTGTTTTGTTTACTTTTAAAAAATGAGAAATAGAGGAAATCTAACAGAATATTGAGTTTCTTGACTGCTGTAAGGAATACGAAATTATTTTCTACTCTTATACAAAAAAAACTTCTGTGTTGACTTTAATGGGTTTAGTCACTGTGCAGAGCTTACAAAGACAGAGCACTAGAGTTTGGCATCAATTCCATCCAATTCACTGATTTGTCTGATTCATTTGATTAATTCTCCTTCAGAGAAAGAAAATACAGAAAGAAATACTTAAATGGTCGTGCCTTCTTTTGGTCAATATGCAATAAGACTTCCTCAGCCTCTTAATTTGAAACTAATCATAACCAGGTTTAGCTTCACATCTTCAAAACTTAATGGACACCTATTCTTCAGGATTCTAAAATGTGTACCAATATTGAAAAATAAAATTTTTTTAGCTGAAATTTAAACAATGTAAATGACAAGGATAAGTCATGAGAGTTTATGTTGCCTTCTTCAGCTCTCCCCGCAACATGCTTAATAGAATAAAGAAACTTGGAAAAACTACTGAGATAAAAGATGATAAAAATTGTTTACTTTGTGATAATTGTAGATCTTCTAGAATATTTTCCATGTATGACATTTTTGATTTTGTGTGTATGTATATGTGGCTTTATTTACTCATAGTTCCAGTTCTTGCCTGTCAAAATTTGGAGCAGCTCTGTAGCATCTCCTGTTTTTATTGTCTATAGAATTGTGAGCATCTCAAGTCTGACTGCTGTTCTCTGAAGTAACTCTAAGTTTATCAGATCTTTCTACAATTCTGCAGTCATAGAGTTGTTGAGTTTTGCTGTTTATCCTCTGTGGTTTCTTCTTTAGGTTATATAAGAATGCAAAGTTTCACCAGCTTTATTTACCTCTCCATTACAATTTTTTTTTAAAGTGAATGCATCAGTCTGTCCAATGTTCTGTGGCAAGGGATGTCCAGTAGCCAAATTTAGAAGTGGGATATGCTTTGCTCAACTGTTTTGTTCTCGATTATGCCGTTTCACTAGAGAGAATCCTATGTGTATAGGTTCTTGTCTCAGTCATAAGGCTGAGAGAGGAACGTATTTGGGCTAACGGAATCAGAGATTAAACTTCTGGATATTTTATTTTTTTATTCATTGCAGGTAATTAAAGTGTATAGTGAAGATGATACTAGCAGAGCTTTGGAAGTACCAAGTGATATAACAGCAAGGGATGTATGTCAGCTGTTGATATTGAAGAACCACTATATTGATGACCACAGCTGGACTCTGTTTGAACAACTTACCCACACAGGGTTAGGTAAGACTGACACTGTAGAATGATATGGCAGTAAATAAGGTGTTTGGTTTTAATTTTCGTGTAGAATTGTAATTGTAATAGAAAGGCTTGGAAGCAAAATGAAGGCAAGGGTTTGTGTGAATTTGTTCTTTTGGGGGTTTTTTGCTTCTTTCTCTTTTTGAAAGCGTAGCTATAAAGGACATTTTGTCATAGTACATTTGCCTCGTGCTGCTTGATCTGCATCTGTAAGAGTGATTTGGAAGACATTGACTGTTAAGGTTCTCACTGGAAATTGTTCCTCACTCTTGCTTGCTTTTCTTTGGCAGTTCTTTGTCTTTTACTGGTATTTCCTGCTGATCTCTAGCAAGACTTGTGTTCTTTTCGTTGCAAATAAAATCTTTGTGGTCCCCAGCACACCAGAGTGAAATCTCTGACATCAAGGACAGAAAGGAGTTACACAGTGCTATTCTATCTGGACAATAGGACTCATTCTTCAGAAACCACATCAGAGTAGGCTGTTGGTATTTTCTTTCAATACAATCAGTTTGGCTAGATTTATTGTGAACTCTGGGACAGGACTACTTAAAAAGCAAAACAAAATTATTCTTCTAAACTTCCACTTATGGACCAATGAACTGTGTTGAAGTGACTTTATGCTTAGTATTTTACATTGCTGGAAACAAAACGCTCTGAACTTCTTCCACATTGTCAATGTTCTTCTAGTGTTGTAAAAATCCTCTTTTTCTATTACACAGTTTAAAAGGTGTAATCTGTGGTTTCAGATTACAACTATAATTTTAATTTATAGTCTCTGTTCCTTTTTGTAGTGTATAGATGTAATTTTGCAGTATAAAACCACATTAAGACAAATTAAATATAGGGAGAAAGGGGATGTTTGCAGAGATGTAAAAAAAAGTGGAACACAGGGAAGACTTTAGTCAGCAAAAGACAAGTTTAGAACCCCACTGCTAGGATGTAGTATTGAACTGATACTGTAGTCAGACAATCTTACTTCTTTTTACAGCACTAGGTTTCAGTAGTGTACAGTTTGGTTTTGATAGGGAATTATATCAGAAAAACCTACTGGAAGACAAATGCCATAAAAAAATCTGGTTTTAATTTCACATCACTCAAAGTTTTCATATTATTCTTGAACTTTGTCACTGTACCAAAGTTAACAAAGGTAGTACTTCTGCAACATCAAGGGCAGTTCCAGCTGCTAGTGCAAAGTGTGACTTGAGAAAAAGGGGGCCTTTTCCGCATTCTAAAATACATAGAAAACTCCTTGAAGTCCTTAATTCTTAGAAGAGACTGCACCTGGTACCTGGTAACTCCAGTACTGTTATTTTAAAAGAAAATACACACCACCAACAAAAAAACCAACAACTCCCCCTCAATATTTATATATGGTTAAAAGCTATTGTTAAACTCCCTTTCCATGTATGTACCTAGGGAATCTGGTCTCGTGCATTTGTGTAAAATAAACTTGATGTGCATATCTGACTGTATTACGTTTAACAGCTGTATTTTAAAGATGAACTACAAAAGCTAAAGCTGTTTTCTGCCCTTTTCTGCTCCTTTATCCTATGAAGGCAGGCACAAACGTTTTTCTTTTTTTTTTTTCTTGCTTTGAAACATTTCAAAGATATTTATAACCTTTTGCACTGAATGTATCAGTTGTAAGATGCTTCCAGCTCAGAGTAAGGTCAGAGTTAAATCTAGGTCGAGACTGTAAATGACTGACTGCTACAGAAGAGGAGGTATAAAAATGGCTTTAGAGAACACTACTATATAAATAGTAGAAGTGTTTTCTGTGTTTTATAGTGTGGCTGGTGTTTAAGCAGTGTAGTAACTATTGAAGAAGACACTTTTGATAAACCATGCCAGAACAATAGTGGCATTGTTTCTCCAGGTTTATTTATTTGTGCAATACACTTTTTGTCAAACACTGTGTTTGCTTCAACCTGAAGGATTTCTTGGAAGATTTCAATATCAAATCATTAGTGAAGTTGCTTTTCCTAAGATTCTGAAATTCTCAAAATTGCTGGCGTGCAGGTCTGAAGACCTGCATTCACCATATAGGCTTCTGATTGCTCTAGCTGTTTTGGGCATAATTTTAGAAATAGGTGATTGTTTATTTTAAATTAAAAATATTTCGTAGATGGTGAGGATGGCAATTCAATGTTAATAGACAAGGAAAGGAACAACTTGAGTATCTTTTTTTTTTTTTTAATAATACTGAATAATAATGGATTTATTTTTATTAAACTATTAGATCTGATTTTGTTTGAAAGGCTTAACATATTGATCTTGACTTGCTTTAAGTATATTCTTAAGCACTGGATGAGTAGCATGAACAAATATTTTTCAAATGATGATTTAGTTTTGGACCATTTGCTATTTATTATTCTGTTGTATTTTTTACCCATGGAAATTTGGACAATCTTTCTCTGCTCCCAAGTTAAATGAATAGATACAGAAAGGAGAAGTACTGTGAGTGAGTGTGTATGTCTGTGTAAATTCCAGTATGATGGGGATTAATAATTCATTCATCAATTAGTGAACAGTTTCTTTAATATCTAACAGCTGTCTGAATACTCCTGAATTAGATATGATTGCATGAATCTTAGTGAGCTGAGCACAGCATTCTGCTTTTAATCAAGACAGACATTAATTACATCACTGGAGTGTGCCTTCATTGCTGTGTGGAGGTATCTTCATGTGAAGGTTACAAAATCAAAAAAAAAAAAAAAATCCCACCCAAAAGAACACATAAAACCATGGTCTGTATATTCCTGTTTCCACAAACCTATATGCTCTTCCTTAGTGTGGAACTATATTGTTGAACATTAAGCGTGGTCGTCTCCTCACTGCATTGCATGGCAAGTGCTGACCAGGTGGTGTTGACTTGGGGCAAGGGGGCAGGTGAGATGGTTCCTCCACCTGCGTCGCACCCGTGGGGTGCCGGCCGGTGCACCCCGTCTGCCTGCCGTGGGGCACCCACACTGCGCGCAGCCCAGTGCTGCTGCCTCATCACCCAGGACGCTCAGCCTTCCTACACACCTGGGCAGGAAGTTTTGAAGTTGGGCTTTATTTCAAATATCTGAAATATGACAATTATTACAGCACTGTAAATTGCAGATATTTCAGAACTCTGTGCTTCTGGTATGTGGCCATTTTGTCCCAAGCTATTGAAGTCAAAGAAATTCTTGGATGTTTTTCACCTAGTCTAAGATTACTGAAGGCAGCTGAGGTGTACCTAGATTTGGATGATGCCATGTCATCCCTTCCACCAGGCACCTTGGTGTTGGAGTCCCATACTTCCACTGCAATTCCCCTGTACAGGGCGGACTGTGCAAACAGAACAGTTTTCCATAGCTGTTCTCCTTTTCAAGGAAATACTGTCTTCATCCTGAAATTTTACCTTTTCTAGCGATAAATTTTTGTATTGACTATAAACAGTTTTCCATTTGCTTCTGCAGCTCAATAGACTTGCGTTCTAGGGTTCCTCTTTGAGTAGGTGATAGTGCGTTAGCCAGGCGCATCATTGTTGTGTCTCAGTCTCTCATTTTGATTTCACTATCTGCATTCTTTTAGGTAGCCTGTGGGAAGGCTCACAAAGCACTCTGGGCAATAGTACTGGGCAATGGTTTTCTGGTTTTTTAATTCAATTTTTTTCCCCCCACTGGATGGCTAGAGAGAAGGCTATTTGAAATGTGTTCTGTCATGTATTTCAGTATTAAATCTTCTTTCATGTGCATTAGTTACTTTCCATACCTAAGGAGACTTTGTTTTGGACGGTAGCAGGTGTTCCTCATGTTAGAGATAGTAGTAATAAAGAGATGGTAGAGAGGAAGGTAGAAACTCTCCAGTCTAGCTGGAAGAGAAAAAAATGATCTAACTAAACCAAAGAAGTGCAGCTTTTTCATGGCAGCATTTAGGGATTTGATTACAGGGCTGTGTTTTGGAGGTCACTAACCTATTTCCTTCAAGAAACGAAATTGAATCAATTGTAAAATATTCTGTGATATGACACCTTAAAAATAAAGAAATACCAGCATCCTTACCCATCCATTGGGGTGATGCAGAATGTCTTATTTTGGTACCAAGAACTGAGTCTTGAGGAAATGGTATTTTCTTAAATGTCACGATGCCAAGCATTTAAGAGTTTTAAATGTCATCCCAGAGGAGCACTTTCTCTCTATAAAACTGAAAGGAAAAAACCCGCTGGTTTTGGGTAAGAGCTTTAGTTCTTTAGTGTGTCTTTACTCCTGCGTCTGAAAAATGTGTTCTGAAGTAGAGCAGCCTGTACAAGATTTTAAAATGCTCGGTTTTCTTTCAGTATTTTTGGGGTATTTTTTGTTTTCTGAATTGCTTCCTGTTTTTATTTGCTGCATTTGATGTGGTTATAAAATGTGAGTTTCACATAGGATCCTTAACCTCTGTCTTTATGGGCTCAAGAATGAGTGAAATTCAATGAAGAATGAGTTAACTCAAAAGTTTAACTTTTCCCTACATGATCAGATCAGTAGGTCACGAGAGCGCTTTGTCTTCTGCTAGTCTTGAACTTGATGTTTTCCTGCTAAGGTGAAATTTAGCTGTATGAGTGTATTGTCTCTGAATTTGCTAGCTGAAACATTCCTGAAGAAGCTTATAGATTTCCCGGCTACAATCAGGCTGTTACCCACCAGATTGGACAGTGTGGAAGCATGAAGCAGTGACGGGCAAAAGAGGTGGCAAGAGAAGATAAATAAAAAGATGCTGTAGTTCTAAAGAGGCTTTAATGATTGCAAATTTGAGGTTTGATTTTTATCTCTTAGACGGTGGTGCATGCTACACCTTATGAAAGTTAGCCTTGGTTTAGCCAGGACCACTTGTAAAAATTTACCATTTCTATTAATTTAATGTTATGCATAATTAAGTTTTAAAAAAAATCTATACTATTCTTCTATCTGTTATGATTTTTTAAAAAGTTTCTATCAACAGGCAGTTACATGAGAGCATCAACATTCATTTAAAGTATATCATAAGATCCCTTATGATATGCAATGAAGTGTGGAAAAAGTGATCAGAAAACTGTGAGTTACATGGGTTTTATAACATTATAATACATTTTTAGTTGCCTTTTCCCTTTGGAACCATGATCAGAATTGGATGTTAAAACCCTGTAAGTGGCAGGGAGGCATAAGTTTAGATCTCAAACCTCTTCTTAACCTGTAACTCATTTTTGGGGTGTAATTTAAATTTGGAGGTGTCAGTGATCATTTAAATAAAATCTACAACTTCGTTCATCTTGTTCTCATTAGTTTTGAGTCTGCAACAAAGTACAATTGGCCACAAAAACTCTATACTCATTTGGAAGCATATTCATCCTTTTTTTTCTAACATGATTTCATAAGCTGCTGTAATTTATTTAAAAAAAAAAAAAAGAAAGAAGGCAGTATAGATAGTATTGTACAGAAATTATCCATAGTCTTTCAGGGTTTATGCTTAACTCCCTGCGCTATGAGTAGTCCCATTGCATTACTCAGAGTGTGAAACACGTAAACATGCACAACACATCTACAGGACAGTTCTTTCCTTTAAGTGCATTTCATATTGCTGTAAAATGGAAAAATTCCCTCCAGAATCTGAGCGGCAGAAGCAGTCTCAAGCAGTGAGAATACCGATTCTGAATGCCAGTGCTGTGGTACAAATAAATGAATTCTTTGCCTTTTCTTCCCCTTGCCCCACTGCAAAGCCAAACTACACATTAGGATTCACTTTGTGGGTTATTTTTTTGTTTTATTTTCTTTTTTAGTTTTTTTCCTGGCTTACTTTTACCATTCCTTTTGCATATGCTAGTTCTATGGCTGATAAAATTCTCAGTAATCTCTAGTTTGTGCAAAATCATTAAAACACTGAAATGCCCTAAGTTCGTTTGTAGTTTTAGAAATGCTTGAGGACACAGTAGGGACCTGGGGAGAAGACGACAAATTAATGCTTTTCTATATTGCAGATAACTTTCACTTTACGAATGATGCGTTAGAGAAAGGAGTGTTAGAAAGACATTCCTGACACCCCAGACAGGGTGAGTGAATGGCTGACGTGGTGCCCCATGCTGTCTGCTGCCCCATGCGTCACACAGCAGGAACCGCCTGGCTTCTGCAGGGAGAACGTGGATTTGTCCACGGTGTAGAATAAAGCCCTCATCTGCCCCTCTAAGAGAAAACAACAACAATACACAAACAAAAAACCCACGTGTGACCTACCTCAGAAGTTGGGCCCTACTGAGGTGGAGCAGAAATTTGGTGTAACATGGACTTGATTAATGGACTGTGTTCAGATTGCTTGTTTCATGTTTTGTATTCATTGAAAATAATTTAATTTAATAAAATTTTTATTATCTAACCTTTGTGTTTTCACGTTCTGCCCTTAGGTGCAGGTTATGTGTTGTTTTTTTTTTAAATTTGTTGGTTTTTTTACAGGAAGAGCTATAGAGGACCATGAATTAGTGATGGAAGTCCAGTCAAATTGGGCAATGGAGGAGGAAAACAAACTGTATTTTAGAAAAAATTATGCCAAGTATGAGTTTTTTAAAAATCCACTGGTAAGTCCTAATGTTGTATCTGTGAAGTGGTGCAATTGCTGTTGCTGCAAAATAGTCTTTTCTGTTACACACAGATGAGCAGAGTGTAATGCTGTTCACATAACGTGAGTCAAAAGGAATAACTGTGAGGGAATATATGGGATATAGGAATATTTTCTAGTGCGTGTAACTGTTGGCCAGTCCCTTTGTTGCAATTGTAAAACATCCATGTTCGTACTTTGGGTTTTTTCAGTGAGGGGGGCAGACATGGGTTTAACTTTATTGAAGTTTCCACATGGACCTGCAACAAAATAAAATTTTTGAAATTGAGTGAAGTTTCCATCAAGTGACAACAAAATATAAAGTAAAGCAGTGTGAGGAGGGGGCATCTGTAGCAAAGATGATTTTACCGTGAAATCGAATGTTATGGCCCGGCACTGCCCAATGGCAGCTTCTCACAGCTGCAGCTAAATGACAACTGACACAAAAGGCCATGAGCAGCCATAACCTATTAGGAGAAAGTGAAAGTGAAGCTAAAGTTAGTGTATGTAAGGTATGGAAAGAGAGCAGAGACAACTCGTAACACAAGGATGTTGCCAAAGGTTAATGCTGCTGATTCAGACCTTGGCTGATGGCAAAGGCCATGGAAGCAGTCCTGGCTCAGCAGGAGAAACTCACCATCTGGATCACTCCTAATGCTGTCTTTGATAAAGCCAGCTTGTTTCAGATGTCAAAGGGAGAAATAGCAGAAATGTATGAGGACTTGAAAGGTGAAAAGTGGAAGGGAACTCGAATTGTCTACCTGTGAACAGGATGGAAAGGTAAATATTAAGATACCAAAAGATAGAAGAGATCTGAGAGTTTTTTCTTGCTCCATGTGTGTTTATCTGGGCAAATCATGTACTCCCCTGACATGGAGATATCATTGCACTAGCAAAAAATTCTAAGCTTGAGATGGTCTCCAGTTAGTACAGAACAGACGCTTTTGAAGAATAAGTATGTTTGTGTATTGGTTAACCAGTGAGTTGAACCAGCTGTGGAGTGTGACAGACATGCAACTACGACTGGTATCAGCGGCTGTGGCTAATCAGAGTCCTTACTGTTGCTGTTGAGTCACTCTTCTGGGTACTGTGGTCCCAGGTGTAGTGTAGTGAGAATACTTAATGAGAAATGAGTTGATATGAATTAACCCTACCATTATCAAAAATGAGTCAGTGGACATTGGATGGTCAAGGGAATATTAACTGCAAACTTGTCCAAGTCTTGAGGAAACTTTATTAGTAATGGTCAAACTCTCGCTGGTTCATATCTGCATGACTATATTGAACTCTCCAGCCGCAGGTCTGTCCCATGAATTACCCCTTGGTAATGAAATTGGCACTTTAAATGTGGACTTTTTAACTACACCGTATTGGTGTTGTCAGATTTTGATGTTAATTCATATCATACAGAAAGGACAATTAAAAAAACCTGAGATGGCTTGTTCTTTATTAGTGGAAGTTACTCCAAAATATTTTACTGGTGTTCTAGTGTAGTGAAAACAATAGAAAACAATGTATTTTTCAGCATGCTGGTGTATATCCTCCCTACTTTGTAGCATATTGAAGCCCCAGGCAAGTCTTATATGTCAACAGCAACATAAATTACTGCTAGAAAAACAACACTAAGGGCCAAGTACTGCAATATGATTTGCACTGGTTTATGAAACCCTCTTGCTTCCAGAGTTTGTTGATGTTTTCTCAAAATTCTAAGTTTTTCAGCAAATAATATATAAGATGTCACAAATTTAGAAATGATATTAAGGTAAGCTTAAATTATTCGGTCAGAAAATCTGCAGTGTCTTGCACTGCATTGAGAACTTTAATTTTATGTCCAAAAGAGATAGGAAGTTTAATTTTTTTTTTACAGAAATTTGATACAAATTATTCTTGTTACAGAGCTTTTTTCCAGATCATATGATATCTTTTCCAAATGAGACCAGTGCAGCTGTAAGCCACTCTGGGGTATTGCAGGTATGTAATCTTTGAATGAAGACGAGCCAGCATAGCTCAGAATTTCCCATTGTCTGTGTTGTGCGAGCGTCGCTCTTTGTCACTGTTGGATCTCTTGCTAGGTTTTGAATAACGCAAAACATGGTTAATTACTTTTTTTCCTTATGACATACGAAGCGATGTGTCCCTTCTGAACAGTTGTTATATGACCTCACTTGGAAACTTGCCCATTCTTTCAGAATCAAGGAGTGCCGAAACAGACAAAATGCAGTAAAAATGGTTCATACCTTTGTTGGGTATTTTAGATGAAAGACCCCGTTTCCTTAAAAAGGTGGATTGCTGTAGTACTCCGCCTTAACAGCAGGCTTTGGTAGAATACTGAGGAACTGGTAATGTAACACAAATGGATATAAGAAAAGAGTTAAAATGGTTAAACTTAATGAGTAGAAAATTTAGACTGACTAGTGTGATTTGTTAGCTTGAAGGCTACTGTAGCCTTCGAAAAAAAAATATGGTAGGTCACTCAGTGTTAGTCATCTTTTAAGCGGACACAAGATTTTAATTTACAGTGGGAATAATTTCACAGAATGACCATATCAGGGATCATCGTCTTACTTCTCAAAGAGGGGAAAAATGAGTAATAAAGGTGGAAACATACACATCACTCTTGTTTGCTTGTCACTAGAAAAATTAATTAATAGAAGAACTTTCACTGGCCTTAAGACAACAACCCTATGTGTGAGTTTTGAGGATAAAGAATGATTGGAAAGGCAACATAGTAACACGAGATATTTAAGGTAGAACTAAAATAAATATAGAAAAATACTAAATTTTTTTTGCATCTATATAATAAATTTTACCTTAGTGTCCACCAGTGAATGAAAAACATTTAAGAACTAATTCTCAAAACATTCTTCTGTATTAAATAGTTAAATCCTTATAGAAGCTAATGTAAGTCAGGAGGTTAAGATTATCCCAAATATAGTAAAAAATGTTTCAAATTAAATTTAATTGACACCTGCTAGATTCTGTAAATAATTTTTACAAACCTAGATAAAAACTTTGTAATTTCAAATGATGCTACATATCTACTGAAAATTGGTTCACTTTTGCTACCTAAATAGCAAATAGGTTTTGCAGTCTAACGTTAACATTTAATTTAGAAAATCTTGTCTCCTGTGTTAATAGAACTTAGTATTTCTTGCTCGCAAATGTAATTTGGTAGCTAAAAAAATAAATCATGAAGACTTTTATAATGGAACTCTTTGCCGTATACTGTTGCACAGAACTTCCTTAAGCCCACATTGTGATTTGTTGAACATGTGCAGAGCTTGTGGTTGAGATTAGGAGTCAATCTAAATATAAATAGTTACATCCCAGTTTGATAGCTTAAAAAATTTGTTACAAACTCTCCTCTGTTGCCATTTTATGTTGTGTTGTCTGTTTAATTGTATTTCATCCAATAAAACTTCCTAGGCACAAAGTAGAGAACACATTTGTGGATTGTGCAGCCGTTATGCATGTTTCAGCAGAAACTGTTGGGTAAATTGTTTACAGTGTGTCGCTATTTCCTTGGAAACTTTCATTAAGACAAGTTAATGGCCTTGCATTATTATTTGTGATGTGCTTGGTCAAGTATCAAGAGAGACATTAGTTTTAACAACTCAATGCTTACGAGTGATTAAAAAAATCACTTCTGATACTTTTAGAGCTTTTTGTGGTTTGAGCTGTAAGCAAGTAAAATGTTTTTCAAGTATGTTTTTCTTGACTTTCATTGAAAGTGAAAGAGTGAGTATTTTGGCTGATGACTTTAAAGCATCTAAATAGCCTCAAAAGCAAAAAAAAAAAGTTTACCTGTCTCCTATCCATTTAGCACGTGCTAAGTAAAATTACTAGGTCTGACATATATTGAATGGGTATGTATACCAAAGAGAAAGGTTTAATCTCTGCCATGAAGATCTTTAGCCTAAAAAAAGAAAAGAAGGGTGTTACAGTATTGATTAGAGTATGGCTGCTCTGAGACACAACACTGTATGTACCTGTCAAGTGGTAGGCAGTATGGATCATTTGGAATTTACTTTAGGTTATTTTTGCAAATTGGATGCTTTAAAACATGTCAAAAATTAACATAGTCTAAGGCCTCTCCCCATAGTAATGAAATGTTCTATTATTTTCAGATTTTGGGGTGGGTCCGTTGGTTATTTTTTGAGAATGAACGACTTTCATGGTTGGGCAAGAAAGCAATTCACTTGATCTAATAAGATATAAAACTGTTGTTGAATGTAATTTTAAATGGGGCTTATGACTTGTTTAAAACATTGTCTGCTTATTAGAACAACTCTTAGTTTAGATGAATTCGTGTATGTACTAGATCCTTTCATATTTTTATTCATGACAGCATTTCCAATGAATAGACTGCACAGCATATATGGTATTGACAGAATTGAGTCCTTCTGAGTTAGTAGGTGAAATCCTACGCTCACTGAAGTCAATAAATATTTTTTTAAAATTCCTTTGGAGGGTCATAATTTTATCCTAGGTTTCTTTCATGTTCTTTTGGTCTGTGAATAACATTTCTCCAATTTTCTAATTCTGTTTTTTAAATCTTTAATTGTATTTGTAGTCAAATTTTTTTCACTATGCAGTATGTCAGTCAGTGTTTCAAATTTAACAGTTGCATCTTCAAAAAATTTTGAAATTACTTGGGTAATTACAGTTTTTTCTGGTTTTGCTTTAAGAAAAGACATATCCCCCCCTCTTCCTTATTGTTTAATAGATGCAGTTGATATTCAGGTTGGGTAAGTAGACTTGAAGTTCAGAGTTCGAGCCTTGTATTCACCAATTTGGCTGCTTCTTTCTAATAGCTTTTTATGTATGATGTGAATACACTAAAAAAAGCTAATGTAGATAGCACACAGAATCATAGAATGTGTTGGGTTGGAAGGGACCTTTAAAGGCCATCTAGTCCAACCCCCCTGCAGTAAGCAGGGACATCTTCAACTAGATCAGGTTGCTCAGAGCCTCATCCAGCCTGGCCTTGAATGTCTCCAGGGATGGGGCCTCCACCACCTCTCTGGGCAACCTGTTCCAGTGTCTCACCACCTTCATCGTAAAGAACTTCTTCCTAGGCCCCTCGGCCTATCGCTACATGCCCTTGCAAACAGCCCCTCCACAGCTTTCTTATAGGACCCCTTCAGGTACTGTCCAAACCATCTTCCAGAGCAATGAAAAAAACCTTGCACCTGATGTAGAATATATTAAAGAATGGAGCATATGTCTTTCCTAAATAAAGGTAAAAAAATAAATGCTATATATGCAAAAATTAAGTAAAAGACAGAACAGGATTTCCAAGACAAACACTCATAATTTTGTGAGAGGTAGAATTATTGCCCTTTCCCCATTGCCATCTCTTGCCCCATGTTCTTAGTTGTTCCCATTCTCTGCCTTCACAGATTTAAGATTCAAGCTCATTTCTTTAAGCTCTCTGCCAGATCAAGTCCATCTTTCCACGGCCAGTTTCTCATCTGGCTCTGTTACAGTCTTCAGGCTGAAATAGCCATGCACTGAATTTTAGTCTCTTGTCAATCTCCTAGATGTGTTCTAGTCTGCCTGCTGCCTTTCCCCATCTTCCATTCTAGGTTTTGCTGGCCTTTCTCCCAGTCTAATCCCCTCAGATATTGACAGAAGTCTATAGGAAGCGATATTGAGAATCGGTATCAGTTCTTCACTGGAATTACTTGATGCCCCCAAAATTTATGAGCAGGTTCAGGGGAAAATCCTGCTCATTCCCAGTAGCATTGGGCTGGATGGTGGCCAGCTGTCATCACATTTCTGAAGAAATCAGTTATCAAATTGAAACGTAATTCACAGGGTCTTGGGGACACGATGGCTTCTTTAACTCTCTAAAATAGTGTGTAAGTAAGTGCTCAAGAAGCACCCACCTTAGCAAATGTTGTTGTCTTTGCTACTGCAGCCATTCTTTCATTTAATATGTTGAAGGTGCAGACGAATAACTTGTATAGTTAGGAATGCACCTGTCAATCTTTATTGCTTTTGGTGACATCTAGTATTTCTGCATTTTTTACTGTTATATTCATCTGAGACAGTGGGGTGTTTTTTCCTTTCCATTGTTTTTTCACTTGTTTATTGATTTGACACACCCTCACCCCCCACCTGTCCCCCTCCCCCCAAGACATTTATTTGCTTTGGATTTTGTTCAGGTTGGTTTTAAATTGGTTGGTTTTACATCTAATCAAATCATAATTGAGTCCTTGGTGCTGTCATATATAAGTATCTGAAGACATAGTAACATTTGACACAACCCTATGTATCATGTTATATATTTCACTGCACGGGGGAGAGGGTAGAAGATTATTTCTGCGTATTGTGTGACCAATATCCCTGTCTGCAGCATACCATCATGTAACTCTCCCCATTTCTTCCTATATTAAAGACTTTTTTATTTTTCTTGATTTGTCTTATTTTGATTACCTCTTATCTGCACAATGCAGGCATCCATTCCATCCTATAATAAACTTGCATGTACTTCCATTAAAAAAACAACGAACCAACCCAACAACAAAAAAACCCAAACAAACCAACCCACAAGAAAAAGAAGTTATCTTTTTTACTATCTTTAGTTCTAGGTATTTATTACAGACGTTCAGTTCTCACTCAGATATTTTTAATGCTCATTCCTGGTGACAGTTAATGGTTTTGACTACAGCTTGTTCATGTTATATTTTCTCACACAGTCCTCAGCTGTCTTAGAAAGAGAAAGATGGATCTAGGATTGCCTTTTTCCTAACGTTATTGCTACTTTATTTTAATTGATAGCATGAGTACAACAGGCATGAGTACAACTGTCAAAGCTGAGCTTTGTATTGCTCCTCCACTTTGGTCTGCTGAGTAAGAAAAGCGTTTTTCATGACAGCGCTTCTGGTTTGAAGCTCTTATGGCAGAAATCCTAGGGAAGATCCTTGTGCAGGCTGGGAGCCAGCCACTCCTTTCATCTTCAGCAGCGATACTAAAGCCTGCAAAGATGCTCTTTTGGCTTTACATACATTCACTTTTTTAGATTATCCTAAAGCTTCCATTTGGCTTGTTTATGGAGTTAAAATACTTTTTCAGTGCAGCCTTTATATTCACCATCAGTGAACCTGCTAATACGTGGCAAATGGGAAGATGAACAGGCTGGAACACCTACCAGGACCTACTCATCTGCTTCAGTCTGGCTGAAATAGCTTGAACTGCATTGGCACGCAGCTGTGTGCCAGCAGTACATGTAGATAGATACACCTAGTCTTATTGTAATTTAACTATTCAGGTGAATAGCCGTGAAGCTATTGATAATGCATTCCTAGTTGTGGGCTAGGGCACTCCCCTGTCAAATGAAGCCTGCCCATATTATTGCATTCACAGCAGCTGAATTTAATTAGCTCAGGATGGTCTACAGGTGGTAGAGTCATGCACCTGACTGCAAGGTAGGACAACAATAAAAGTGAAGGCAACCTTGTGTGTCTTGGTTGGACTGCATTATTTAGTGGCCGAGGAACTTGGTGTACTTTCAAAATCATGTTCACGTCATCATTTTGATGCAGTCTGGTACTGGCCAGTCTGTCTCTTGCCTGGGAATCTGGTGCTTCTTGTCCTCAAATCAGATTTTCTGGAAGTGCCAGTGGACAGGAGGAAAATGTGTCAATGAAAGCTGCAGGTATCAACCAAAAAATCCCTTGTTCCCTACTTCTGTATAAGCCTAGATAGTATTTATGATGCTGCAGGCTGGTCTGGGGCAAGGTTCCTCGAAGAGCTTCTGGTAACACAGATTACTTTGCGTGTCTGGAATGAAGAATTCTAGGTTAGTCTATTTACATGTGAGTCATAGGTCTGAGTATTTTTATTGGAAGAAGAATAATAAAAATGAATGCATTACATGGAATTAGAATAAAGTTAACATGGTTGCCAGCTTTTAGTGGGTACTTCTGCAGCCTGAGTAGCACTGTGTACTTGGCCTTAGCAAGGTAACAGCTGGGTTGTGCCCTGACGGTGTCTGTTTGAAATGGCGAAAGAGAAGCCATTGAATACCCCGAGTCGAGGCAGTGCATCAGTTAGCTTCTCTCAGTGCATTAGTTAACTTCTCTGTCTATGCATCTCGTTATGCCTTTCTATGGCTTGTGAGGGTACGCACATTTTTCTTGCAGTTCTGGAGGCAAAATGGCTGATCTCTCAGACTTTTAAATCCTCTTTCCTTCCTCCTGATGCAGCTTTTTTCAATACTCTGCCACATGAACTTGGGCACAGACAGGAGCTGTCTTGGTGGCTGGCCCAGCCTCCTCTTTTTGGTTCTATTAAAGCATCACTTAAGCATCACTTAAGCATCACTTCAGGTCCCGAGACCTTTGTTCCCTCCTTTTGAAAATGGTAAAATCTGCCTGACCTGCGCGGTTTTGTGATTCATATTTTCTGGTTTGTTCGCTGAATTAGTTTTAACTCAGATCAGTTCCCTTATCTAGTTTGTAACATGGCAGGGGGAGGGATGGCATTTTTTTTTTTTTCTCCTTTTGGAAGCACTGATTTGCAGTTTTATATAAATAGGGTCTGAGGCATGGGATCAGAACTTCTTACACTGGTTTTGTTGCTGAAGTCAACATATTGCATAACTAATGTTCTCATTTCAAACCATATGTTCCATATAAATATGTAACTTGCTTATCATACCTTGGAGTTGTGTAACATTCTACATGCCTTAAATCAGAGGCACTCTTAATGGGATTAGATGCAATCATAACTGAATTACTGTGGTGTGATAGTGGATTTAGGGGTTTATTCCCCTTAGTCTTGTCTAAGTATGTTAATGAAGAAGAAAGCTCGTTTCAGGTGAAAAGAAAAATGCATGTTTGATATTTTCTTTCAGATGTTCCTAAGCTCCAGCACGTATCCTGAGATTCATGGTTATTTGCATGCAAAGGAGCAGGGGAAAAAATCATGGAAAAAATTGTACTTTCTCTTGAGACGATCTGGCCTGTATTTTTCCACTAAAGGTACTTCTAAGGTAAGGGAAGAAAAAAAAAAAAAAAGAGAGAGAGAGAACTATGAAGTTATGAAGTTAGAGCAAATGTGTATGTATTTATCGTTTGTTGTAATTGTAATGAAAATTTGAATATCAACTTTTTGTGATAAAAAGGAATAAAAATAATCTATTTATTGAAGATAAAATCTAGAGAGATATTGAGGTATAAAACTGGGAAAGTATTGTCTTAGAAACAGTGGTTTCTTTTTGCCTAAATTTGCTTCATTCTGGTTAATATTCTTCAATCAGTTAACAGAGTGCCCTTTTAAAATGAGTTTTCAAATAATAGTTAAAATCCTGAAGTATAAGTAGATGCGCTGAAAGGTGAACATAATAATTCATTGTCTAAAATAAACAAAAACCTATGTATAAAAGGATTTTACAGGAAGATTTTGAGAGTTCTCAAATTGTGTCATGGGGTACATTTCATTTTACTAGTTCAACGTTTGGTGGAGTACTTTAAATCTGATTATATGAAACAGGATATAATGGAGTTAAGATACCCTTTGCACAATCCACTTAAAACAATGTTTTTTGTTATTCTGAATTTTCTGTGTTACTGCCAGAGTATTCACTGAAATGTTTTTATATCCTTCAGCAAATTTCTTTTATTTGCTTCCTTGACTTAATTAACCTTAGAGGATGGAGATAATGGTTAGAACTAGGACTGGACAGTATGTTGGTTTTCAGATTATGAGAGTATATTTTATTTTGATGTTTGAAATGCATACTGCTCTCAAAACTTGACTCCTACTGTAGTATTATTGTGGCTTGAAGTTAGTGGATGTTTTCCCAGAAACAATATCGCTTGTACTTTGGTTTTTCTCCCTCTCTGGAAGAACGAACTCTTTGACTAGAGGGGTTTTTACTCGGCATTATAAAATTAACGTTGAGTTGTCTCTTTCTAGATTTCATGATATCACAGTTAAAACTGCAGTATGTAAGACTGTATTTTGGAACAAGATTAACTACTATACTCTTCTTGAGTTTCTTATCTGGAGAGGCTGGCTAAAAATAATCTAACTGTATTACATTGCTTTTCTTTTTAGGAGCCAAGACATCTGCAGTTTTTCTGTGAATTCAGCAATAGTGATATGTACATGTCTTTGACAGGCAAAAAGATTTTTGGAGCACCAACTAACTATGGATTCTGCTTTAAGGTACAAGCTTATTATTCTGATACATATTAAAGCAAGCCACAGTTTTTAGGTAAGCTTAAGTTTCTTTAAGGTTTTTGAAAACAATATTCAGCTGTCTGTTATAAAATAGGAGAATTAGTGGCTTTTATTTCAACAGGTATTATCTTCAAGATATGCATTAATGCTAAAAAAATGTGCTGTGGCCTTCTAGCCTAACAAATCAGGAGGAACCAGAGACCTGAAACTGCTCTGTGCAGATGATGAACAAAGTAGGACCTGTTGGATGACAGCAATTAGGTTGCTTAAGGTAATTTTTCAGTGTGGAGTTAACTTTTTGCTGAAATTTACTATGTGAATATTTGATACTGTGCGGTAGAGAAGTAACCCAATTCTAGATTCACATGCAATAGCAGTATCAATTTTGTACTGTGAAAGCTTGTTTTTCTTCATCCCAACAAACAGAGAGAGACCAAATTACTGGAATCATTGTAGGGGATGGGATTATTTTGAAGCCTTAGTCCTGCAAATACTCAACATTAAACATATGCTTATATGTAACCATGTTGAATTCAGTGAGATTGTTCAGTAACGTTGAACAAAGCTACAGGAATACACAAGAAGGGAACTTTAATAAGTTTTTAAAATGTGTCTGTTTGTGTCAAAATAGGAATAGGTCAGTTGGTGTATTAAATGGGTAGTATTTAATGCAGAGTGTACATTTATAAAGGCAGCAGCAACGACGACAATGTTGTGCATTTCCTTATCCAAACACCATTTGTCCCTGGTTTTTAATGGTAAAGAAAAGCATGCGTTATCTTTTACATCTGGAAAAAATTTACTTGGCTTAGGTTTTTAAAATGCTAACCATGTTATTTTCTGGTTTTAGTATGGGATGCAGCTGTATCAGAATTACATGCAACCATATCAAGGTAGAAGTGGCTGCAGCCCTTTGAATGTAACACCTATGGTATGTCCCACAGTAGCTCCATGAATAAATACCTTGTTTCTGCCATTATGCTATTTTTAAGTAACTTGTGTCAGTTATACTACTGACCTGATCCTGCAAATCTTTGCATGTGCAAATGCTTGCCGAAATCTTTAGGGCTGACAGGCTTGGCTAGAGAGCTAATTTATTAATTTACTTACTTAATACAAATTGGGTAGTTCAGACGAGTTAACAGGCTTTTTCCCAGTATTTTGGGAGTTCAGCTTATTATCACTGTGAAAAATAATGGAAAGAGGATTTTGAAAACAGAGCAGCAGAACTATAAATGCATTAAAAAAGAAGCAAAGTGTTTAAGGTAGTCAAGGTTACACATGCTGTAAATGACAAATAAGAAAGCTATAACAAGTCCTTTTTGGTATACAGTAATACTTCCATTTTATTTTTTTAAAAATATAAAATATTAAGTACTTAAGATGAATTTCAGCTGGTGTAATACTGACTGGACTTCAGAGGAACACCATAATTTGCCAGAACCGGGTTTTGGAGGAACAAGAGCTGCTGTGTCCATGTCCTCAATCAGATAGTTGGGATTGGATCCATTTGTCCTTTAACATCTTACGTTATCCCAATTCTTTATGAGTCATTTGATTTCAGACTTTTTCATGGATGATTTATATCACTTTTGTGGTTTTTGTTGGCTAAATTGGGTAAAAATTACTTGTTGCCGGGACTTGTGACAGTGATTTTATGGTGGATTTTTTGAGCTTTTACTACAGTTCTTGCTGTTAAAATGCCTAAAAATATGCATTTGCTATCATAGGTATTCACAAAAATAGTTTTCAGTGATATTGCTAATAAGCATGGCTTGGAAATTGTTCTTAATACACTGACTGTGTCTTTACTTTCTGTTATGTGAAGCTGTTACAGTAGCCAGCTGCTGCTTTTGTAACGGATCTGGAAGCCATTGCTGATTCTCTCTCCTCTTGCACTGTTGTGTGCATTTTAGCTCATGTAGCTTCTAACACAGGCAGAATCTGTAACCAGTATTAAGCATGGCAGTGTTTTTCTACTTGCGTATAATTCATTAATTAAACAGCAAATTGGATAAACTTGGGAATTAAGTGCACAAGCTAATGAACGTACTTCATAGGGGAACCACCTCCACGTTTCATGTTCTCAATAATTCACAACCATGTCAGCTACAAGGAGTTCCCTCCACTCTCCTAGAGGCAAACATTTTCTCTTGTTTAACCTGTTTTTTTACTTTTGCAAAGTTGTTTACAAGTTACAGTTACTCAGGCAGACGTTAGACTACAGTGTCAAGAATTAACAGTGAACTGCAGAACTGCTGTCTTCCATTTCTGGTTATATTCATGCTTGTAACCAAACAGGAACAAAACAGAGCTGCTTTGGTTTTGGACTGGGAAGCTTTGCTAACTGTACAGAAATCTGGGCCTCCTGTGTTCCAGATGTTACTTTAACTTATAGAATGCTAGAATGTTCTTTGAATTATTTGATATTCCAGTGCCTGCCAGCATTTGAGCCATTACAATCCATATTAAACTCGATTTTGTAAACCTTGGTTTCTGAGAAGTATCTTGGTGAGTTTTAAGACTGTTTTGTCAAACTTCGATGCTTTTTATTCTATTGTAACAAACTTGATCTTCACTGAGAGAAAAAAACCAAGCAGTTTGTTGAGTCTGTGACAAGAGTTAGAAAGGCTGTATTAAAATAGAAGTTAAACTCCATAGAACTAGCTGGTTTCGATGCTTAAATCTGGTAAACTTTGAGTGAAAGTTTATATAGAAAATACATAAATTTGTGACCTATTTATAGCAAAATATTTCAAATCCTTGTTCATTTGATGGTTATGTATAAGACTTTTGTATTTTATCTTTTTTCTGTTTCTTGGCCAACTTAATAACAGTTTTCTAGCTTGTTTTTGACATGCAAAGGGCTAGGTATAGTTAAAAATATAAATAGAGTTTATGGTAAAGTGATGCAAAAAGATGATCTGTCCTGCCAGACTGTAAAATTAAGCTTTGCAGCAGCGTACTGGAATTACAAATGCTCCCTAGGGTAAAATGAGTTTGGCTCTGATGGGAAACGCTGCAGATACTTGAAACACCACTTACAAACCATAATGTTTTCTCAGAAGCTGTCTTTTAAATGATGGATCTTTTAAAAAATTAACTAAATTTATTTTTCTTTGTTGCAGAGAAGCATTTCAGAAAATTCTTTAGTAGCAATGGATTTCTCAGGACACAGAAGCAGAATTATAGAAAATCCAACGGAAGCCCTTTCAGTTGCAGTTGAAGAAGGATTAGCATGGCGGGTATAAACACCTTTGCTTTATCAGAATAGTTTTGTTTTGTTTTATTTTTTTAACAAAAAAGCTTTGAAATCACGTTTTTACTTCTCTCTCATACAGAGGAGAGGGTGTCTACGACTCAACTCACATGGTAGTCCTATTGCCATGTCTAACATGGGTACGTGTGAGTTAATTCATTGCCAGAGAAATGCAATAGCTGGTTCTTTCAATAAAGGCAAAATGTTTTTTAAAATCGTTATTTCTACAGCTATACACAGATCTCAGTCATGGTTCCATCATAAAATCTCTAGAGAAGAGGCTCAGAGACTTATTTTGCAGCATGGACTTGTAGATGGGTGAGTTAATTCTTTACATAACTCTTCTGAGACATTTCTAGTCAACAACTGCTATTTTCACGTACTTCTTACTGGGGGGGGTGATGGAGGAAGGAAGATTTTGCACTTACCTAATAGAAATAAAAATTCTTTTATATAGGGCTATCTGGGGATCAGTTGGTTTCTATTTTATATCTTTTGGAAGCAATAAAGTGGTGATCTAACACTTCGATTCTGTCACTGACAGATTACTTATGTCTGCTCAGAGCCAGGCACTTGAGCGCTGTATTTGCACAATATTCTCTGGGAACTGTCAACTTTGGCACCAGTGTCTTTTGTATCTCTTATTAGTGATGAAAGAATGAAAGAAAGCCTGAAAACATTGACTAACCTTATTATAAGATGAACTATGCAGGGACGGCCGTTGGAAAAAAAAAAAGTATGCTTTTCCTCATGAAATGACTAAAAATTGTGTTATCCCTTAATGGTAAACAATAAACATTAGGATAAGACTATTCACTTTTATTTTTGTCTCATTTAAATATTAATTTAAAAAAATGACACAGCAAGTAGGTATTTTATGTTGAAATCCTCCTGGTTTTCATTTCTGTATTTTTATCCTTACTCCCGTATGAAATGGAAACTTGAGCCTCCTTTATTCAATAAGTAATTCCATAAAACTCTAAGTTTTTCTGAGTCTGTTTCTAGTTAGGTACCTGTAACATCAGATTACTCATTTAATTCCTTCAGTTTTAGATTAAGTATGTTGTAATACTGTTTTCTACATCTACAGAAAGGGCTCTAGGAAAAAAAAGAGATGGGAAGGAAAGGGAGACAAAAATAGTCATAATCAGCAAGAATGGCTAATTGGACTTCTCCTTTTGTATTTTTACTTCTTTTTTTAATTTCAGGCCCCTGTTTTTAAACCTGTCTATTCATCCTGAAACTGCTTCTGTACTCTGCATTCATTTTTGCATTTGTTACATGAGAGGGATGGGACATGGGGAAGAATCCAACATGTATTTCTGAGCAGTATGTCATTCTAGGGATGACGAATCTCCCAGTGTCTTTCAGGGGGTACACATACATACTGTTAAATGAAAACCGGTAGATTTGACAAGTAAAGAGCAATGGTGTTTGAGATGAGGAAGTGAATACCTTGCTAATGTTAGTTTAGTAGTGTTGTTTATGTTATATTCTTGGATCTATTCATAGATACGCATTGGGTTTTTGGTGAGGATGATGCTCTTGTGTAGACTGTCTAGAATTGATTAGAACATGGTAGTATGAGCTGTTGGGTACACACTCAGGAGTTACAATGAAGTCATGAATACGTTACAGCATGTGACAAATGCTGTGCTTTTTGATGGGCTGAAAGAATGAATTGTCACCAGAAATATGGAAGTTTTTAATGGGAATAGTAAGGTTTTTAGCTTCTGGGGACAGGGGGCTAGGCAGAGAAAATAATCCATGATCCAGATCACCTTTTAAGGTGATCCCAAGCAGGGAGATCTCCTGCATATATGACAGAGGTGGTAAGACCTCCGTAATACTGCATGTACCAACAAATATGCTTATAGAAGAAAAAGAGACTGTTATATAAAGGATCTACAGTAGTCTCAGTATTTGAGTAACCCAGTAACAGAATTAGGTACAGCAACAATCTTAAGGTGTGCTATGAATAAATAAATTCTTTAGACCTATTGTTCTGGTGTTAAAACCAACTTTCTTAAAGAAGTTTATGTAACAATATTGTAGATTTCATACTTTACTCTCTAAAGGACATTTGAAGACTTTTCAGTGATAAATGGTTGACAGGATTGCGAACTGATTGGCATTTGATTGATGAATGGGGTAATAGCATTACCAAAAGGCCCATGACAAAATGCAACTGGTCATTCAGCAAATTCCTTATAAGTTTATGAAAGAGCAGTTTGGAGTAATCCAGCATGTCTAAAATGCTCCCTTACAACCAGCATTTCTAAGATTCTGTGAACTACAACCTTTTCTTCATAATGAAGTGATCTTTTTAAAAGTTCTTTGACAACTGAAGTAGGTCTGTTGTGATAAGGTTGCAAAAGAGTAAAGATCTTTTTATGTGAAGGAGGACAAATGTTGCTTATCTTTGCTGTTAAAACAAGGAAAAAAGTAAGAAAATGGACTTTAAAGGAATTGATGAATGGCAACATAAATCCTAATCAACCTTTATTTTGTTTCCTACCCCATGTGATTACTTTGTGTATTGTTTAATGTACATCTCAGTATTTGGGTGTAGAGACCCCATTTTCAATATCTGCAAAGTGGCACATTCTTATAGTGTCTTTTTCTTGAATAAAATAAAATGCCAGTCCTTAATAACAAACGTACAAGAGATTTCAGTTTATGCAAAGGATATATCTAACTGTGCTCTGAAAATTTTCATTCACGTCCTGGAGAGGGTGAAAGGCCACTAGGTGGTGAGAGAGAGCTTGTTAGGAGAGCCCAAGTCTATTGAGAAGTTTTACTTGTCCTTATACTTTCTGCGTGCTCTTACAAGCCATATGCTGAGTTGGCATTTATCCCTCTTTAATAGCTGAATTAGTCTCTCAGGGCTCTGAATTAGACTGGATGGGGATTTTGGTCGAAATGTTAATGATTATGGACTTCAAATTTCTTAATTCCAGGTATTTTCTTACTCTGTACATATAGAACTCTAAAATCTTTGAGGATTAAATTAGTAGTTTGAATCCATGCTGTTAGTCAGTGAAAATCCACTGTAAGCCTCTGTCTGCTTTCTTCTTCAGAAATCCTTTATTTTCATGTAGTTGTGTTCACATTCCTGGTATGTGATTGGGCAAAAGTAGGCGGCCAGTAGTGCTCACTTGGTTGATACCTGCAAGTCGTTCTTGCCCGTTTCTTTGGTGTCCTCAAAGAGGAGCGTGCTTGCCAACAGCTTTCCCTCCATTTCCCTTCTTTGGTACATTGGTTAGCTGTATCTGTTCAGTCCTGCACAGTACAAACAGTTCAGACTCTGTCCACTACAAAGCTGTGCATCAGGTACTTCCCTCTGTCCTCCGGACTGTTATCTGCTGATATTCCAAACCCGGTGATTCAATGAAAGTTGTCTCTTACTGGTATTCATCCTTGGCCTGTACCAGATTATCCTGCCAGGATTATGCCAAAATTACGTCTGTCCATAATTTGGCTGCAATAAATTATCAGTGAACTAGTTGCAGTGACACTGTTGGCCATTGAGAGCGTTGTGGTTTGAATAACGATGCCATAGTGAGCAGAGTGTAGCTCGGTCTCAGTAGGAATTTTGCTGATGTGCAGAAGTGAGCGTGCATTTATGAATATTGGCCAGATGTGAAAATCATTCTGGTATATCTTGCGTTACCTTTTCTGTAAACTTCCTGTTGAACTACCTTTCGAATTTTCCCTGTAATGCTTGTGATTTTGGTAACTGTCAGAGTCCAATGAAAAGTTTTGTTCGAAGCACAAACTTTGAGGGTGCTTTTCTGTCTGAAGAGATAGACTGTAATTCTATGCAGTGTAAAAACTAACACCTACAGTGTCAGTCATTCTGAGAATGCGTATTTTTCATATAATAGACAAAGTGAAGAAGAATTTAAGAAAAAGTATATCCAGTGACACGTTTGCAAAGAAATACCAATTAAAAGTGTAACTTATGTAATTAATATTATTTTTCCTTTTCACTAATACTTACTATAATGAATTTACAACAGTTTTAACTGGATGTTTACAAAAGGCTTTCCAGAGTGATCTTACTGTGAAAATTTTCAATCTCTTTTAGGGTATTCCTGGTACGTGATAGCCAAAGTAACCCCAAAACATTTGTATTGTCATTGAGTCATGGATTAAAAATAAAGCATTTTCAAATTGTACCAGTAAGTAAATTTTTCAGTTTATACATACAGTCGTAAAACAGAACAATTGAATAATTGTGATAGAATATTGATGCATTTTTTTTCTTTTGCTGTTATATGGAAGGTGTAAACATAATACCTGCATCACTAGAAATAATTGAGTTGAACATTTTTTAACTTTGCTGTTTGATTTATTATAAAGCTTGACTAGTATTATGAAATCCTAAAAAGTATCTTGAAAAAATAGGCGAATCTATTTGAACTGGAATAGAAGCAATCATGATGGCATGGAAGTCATGTATTAATAAAGGTCATATTGCCTTTTCATTTTCCAATATGTGCACAATTTCTTTTTACTCATCTGTTTAGGTGGACTGTGGACGATGTGTGTGTATATCTCACTGACTCATCTGTTCAGGATAGTTTCTCTCAATATTTGGAGTCAAACATTTTTTGCTGACCTTTCCTCTTGATTCATGTTATTGTGATATATTCATGTCCAAGTCTTCTTCAGGGGGAAAATTTTAGCAAAAAATTGATACATTTATTTAGTCCAGCTACTTATAGGTAAGCTGAGATTTCCTAAATTGAAATCATATTTCCATCAGTTTTCATTGCAGATATCATCCAATTCCCTTGCCAGGGTGGCCAGCTTTCCCCATCTCTTCCACTCCCTCCAGAGATGGTTCATACTGTTTTCTTTACAGGCTACTTCTGTTGAGATGGGGTACACTTCAGCATTATGTGTTTTAGCTACAGATGCTTGACATAATGGAGCAAACATAGCTTTTTCTTCTCTCTTCACAAGAACCTTTCTTTCAGACCACATAGTACTCTACCCTCCATATTTCTTCCTACTGAAGTTTCTAGGAGATTCTGCTGTTTCTCAGTAAAAATCAGTGTAGTGGCATTTTTTTTTGTTTATTTCTGATCTGGTGATCCCCTGTAATTGTTCATCAAATTTCTGTATGCCTTACTTAGGGCTTGTAGCTGATATCCTCCCCTAAAAAAGTTCCTGTAGAATAAAACTGAAGTGTTATTTGGGAGGAGGAAAGGAGTGAATCAATGTTATTTAAAAGAATGGGCCAGGATTTTCATTGTGTTAGGTACAAACAATGGAGGAGTCCTTCATCCAACAGTGGTACCTGTGCCCTGGATCCCATGCGAGCATCAACGTATGCTCTGTAATCAGAATCACAGGTGTAAGATCTCTGTGCGTCTATTGACTGTGGTTGCTTCTAGTATTTGCTTTGGGATAACTGTTGTGTGGTTTAGAAAGCCTTCTGAACTCTGTACAAATACTGTATGATTCTGCTTCATTGGGATGTAATTTAACTCTCAAATTTGAGAGACCACTTTTTCTTGCCCTATTAGAAAACAGACCCTCTCTTCTCTAAGAGCAGATGTAGCAGGAAGCTGCAATTATCTTCAGTTTCCTCTGAGCTGGATGATTCTCCTCTTCCCTTCAAAAAACTTATCCAGTCAATTCTAATGTTCTTCTGCAGATGTAAGCAGTACGTTGAGGAATTAACCATATACACACATTCCAAACCCTTGCTCTCCTGTTGTAGGATCTTTGGAGGAATGGGGAATCTTTGTTTTGATATAGAGCGTCTACAGACTTGGGTCAGTTTCTCCATGCTGATTGTCTAGATGACCTGTACTGCTTCAGTTGCAAAACCTCTAAACAAGTAAAGCAGTTTATCCTACGTTAGTTACAGGAAAAAAGGTATCTGTGATGAGAACAATCTAATCCAGAGAGAGAATGTGAATATGGAAACTGTTAGTTCCCCAAATTTAGGTATATTTCAGTTCCTTTCTGTCATTTATTTTCCAGTCGCATTCAGTACCCCTCATGGCATTCTCAATACCCTGACTTACCGCATGCTCTGTTTTTGCTAGAACAATAGTCTTTAAGGAGTTCAGAAAATTACTTTTTAATGCGGGAAAAGTTTTGTTTCCAGTTGCTGCTGATCTTCTAAATGAAGTTACAATTTTCTAAGAAACAAGGCATTTTGTGTTACTGCAGTAAGTTGTTAGCTTATTAGTTGGAGACCAAGGCTACCTTTTTGAACTTCACATTCTACTGTTCTTCCAAACTCTTGCCCTTTTCCAGCTACTGCTAAGAGAATATAAATTTCCTACTAAATGTAAATAAGTTAACAGCATTTAGAAAGTCTTCTTACAAGTTAAAAATCATTCAGTCTCTAAAGTAATTACTTTTCTCTTACATCTTAGCTTTGGGATCCGTTTGGGATCCCATACTGTGAAAACTGGAGAACTTGATAGCTTAAATGTATTTTTCATCCTTACTACTCTGAGTTGATACAAATTAATTTCTGTGTAATCTATCCTGAAATTAGCTGTTCTGTAGTCCATGCAAAAGAAGAAGAATTGATATACATTTCTGGGATTGTCTTTTTCCAATAAATGTTCTCTCATAACGGCCTTGTTAGCTTGCAGAAGATGTTAGGTTCCTGGGCAACATAACTTTGATATGAGTTTTTACTTTGCAAAATATTGATGGCTTTAGAATTAGCAATCTGTCTAGTATTCACTTTGAGGTTTGGGATTAACTTGGAAGGAGAAAAATAAGCTAAAAATGAAATCTTGGTCAACAGACATCTGAATTGTCAGCTCTTCCTTGTCTTCAGTGTGTTGGCAGGAAAATTGCATGCATAAGGAAAGTCCGATGGATGATAATCCATTTTCAGGTTCTTGGCTGGAGCACAGGAATTTACACATGTACACATTGATTGTTCCTCAACTATCAGTGTTTGACCTGGGTTAACCAAAGTCTGAGAATAAAGAAATTACAAACTACTTCCAGATATGGTAGGAAGGGGTAGAATAACCAGGAGTCATAAGCAGTTCAACAACTGCTTCAGATGAGAAACCTTAATTACAGGTAAGAGAGCTAATTATATGTTCTCCCTTCCCCTGTACTCAAGAGGGATAGTTGCCTCTTTCCCTAGCACACCATCTGTTACTAGCTAGCCCTTCTTCAGTATCTTCTGTTCACTATGCTCTCAATCTTGTAAAGTATCTTTTTTTTACCTTTTTTAGAATAGTTTAAACGTGTTTTTTTATCTTCTATTTACATTAATACTGACTAGTTCCTATTGCACTGAAGCTTCTTGATATTAGACATGTCAGCAGTAGAAGAAATAAATCAAGAAAGTATATTGTCAGCAGTGCAATACAAATCGTGCAAGAGCTAATGTTCATTAAATAGCATAGGGAAATGTTCGTAAATTTTTAAGCATCTAAAAGTCAAAAGTAATCTTTCAAGGTATGTTTTGCAGTTTCTTCTTTCTCTCTTGTACCTGTGCTAACACATGCATTTGGAGCTGCAGCAGTTCTTTCTCCTACAACAAAGAATATACCAAGCATGTTACTTTTGTGGTGGGCAGTTTGTGGTATAGCAAGTAGCATCCAGTACACCAGGGCACAATGTGTAGCCGCATTGGACCTTACAAAATAAGTGATATAAAATGTAGCAGTTACACAGCATATGAATGGAGCAAAGGTCGAAATCCATGAGTAAGTAACATCAGTAAGTTGAAACTTGGTTGTTTCTTGTCAATCTGTAAAAACTCAAGTGTTCATATTAACCAGCTATCATGCCAAAGGCACAAAGTAGTACTATTAGTGCAGAAATAATATTCCTGTATTTATTTAACTTGTTCTTTTCTTTTAGGCATGTACCTAACTTAAAAGAGAAGTTAAAGAATGCATTATCTTTCTGTTGTCTATTTTTGATCTTGCTGTATTTTTCCCTCTCTCAATAGTCATAAGATTATGAATATCTTGGTCTACAAGAAGAATTCTCAAACAAGTATTTCAGTCAGGAAGAAATACCATCGCAAAAGAGGATTTTATTCTATCTTTCTTTTTATTTTTATCATTTTTACAGTTGGAAGATGATGGGAAGCTATTCTATACCCTTGATGATGGTCATACAAGATTTACTGATCTCATCCAGCTAGTGGAATTCTACCAACTTAATAAAGGAGTACTGCCTTGCAAGTTAAAACACTATTGCGCACGAATTGCTCTTTAACCAAAGCATCTGTTGTCTCATCAGAAGGAAAGGAAGATACTGGAATACTTTCTCCCCTAAAGGCAATTTGTATAGTAAGAAGGGACAAAGCATTACATTGTAAAGATTCTATGTTTTAGATGCAAAAAATTTATATTCTATATGGATAAGAACTTTGCATTGTGATTGTCACAGCAAAATTAACTTTATGGTTTTAAAAAAACATTCTTTCCTATGTAATTCTTTAGTGTTCTCTTGGACTTCTTTGCGTTTTTTTTTTTCAGCTGAAAATAATTTTAAAAAAGGTAATATTGTGTAACTTTTACAACAGTATAACTGAAGGGAAGATCTTTGTTCTTAGGTTTAAAATTAACTTTTTGTCTCTTCAAATGTTTCTCATAATTTCTATTCATCACATAGAAGAATAACATTTATTGTGGTGAGGATAAGAAGCTGAACTGCACATTTTATTTGTAAATAAAATGAATAAATATTTTGCACTATATTTTTGAATGCTACTTTGAGTATTATCATACAAAAAGTTAAAAAAATCATTAAAACTACTTACAACTGATCAGTTGCATTGCTCTTACTGTTGTAATATTTTAATGGATTTTTTCTCTAATGACTAGATCTACATCTTTTTACAAAGCTGGAGCGTCACTTGGCTGTGATATGTATAAACATGCATAAAATATCACGTAGTGCATAAGGTGGTTTAGTGTATACCTACAGTCTCTGAGAGAGAATGAGAGTGCTGTTAAGTACTGTGGATTGTTGGAGAGGCAATCAACTTCAATTGCCCTCAAAAAATAAAGGTAACATTATAATATTTACAATATTAACAAATATTTACAATATTTACAAATAAAGGTAAATCCAGTGAACTTTACTCTTTGCTGAAAACCTGATGAGAATGTGTTTGCAGTCAGTTCCTAGCTTATTTTATTATTTATCGCAGAATAAAACTTTCAATATAGCTACCAGTCTTTAGAGATTGCCAAACACCTAACATCCCAACTAAAAAGAAGCATTACAGTACACAGAGTCAAATTTTGGACCACAGCATTAGAAATCCTTTTAGTATCTGTGTTTTGAAAGAGAGATGACACTGCTGCATCCTTGAACAAAGACTCGAGAATGTGGCTTGGATTGAAAGAGCTGTCCAATAGGTTTGATCTTGTTATGAGGGTTCAGGACCTGGCCCTGGGGATCTTTGCTCGGGGTAAAGACTGGTACTTGGAGACGGGCCATCACACTGAATCCGGCCCCTCCTTCCTGTGCTTGCTTTGGTTCTTTGACGGTGTCACACATGCCAGCTGTTCTGCTCTAGGAGTTGGTGGGGAGAGAAGGTGAAGGAGGCAAGAGACGGAGTAACGTGGACTTGAAGCACAGCAGTGCCTTACGCGTAAGGCAACAAGGTCGTGTAGACGGAAGCATTAGGATAGTGTGGTAACTATAGCCTATGGTTTTGTTATTGTGTGTCTGTGGAAGGCAATCATAATAACATAATACTGTGATACTTAATTTACTGACTTGATCCACACATCACTGACCTTTTCCTCTGGTATGCAAATACAGTTTTTAAAGCTCATTAAAAAAGCAACTCTTCATAACGTGTACCAAAGATGCAACATATGTGGTGCCTGAGCTCATTACATTAGAAATGCCTTGTAAAACTCTTCACAGTCTAATAAATTTAACTCTTAAACCTCAAATATAATTTCAAATTGTAATTAGAAAAACATAGTTTTAATTAAAACCTCTTCCGATTTAACTTAACAATGTGATTACCTCTCAGGCCTAGTATTATTTCAGAGATTGGTATAGAATAAGGAGAAATGTTCTCTGCAACCATATTTTTTTGATCATCTGACAAATTAAATGAGTTGTCTACTGTAGTCCACTTCTACTTGGACACGTGAAAGTTTTGCCATAATTTTTATTTGTATTTATGTGTTTGCTAGCACGTTCGGTAGAGAAGCTAACTGCTCGGTGAGTGAGTATCTGTCACCTTTGGGTTTATCAGAAAAGAAAACAGAATATGGGGATTATGCCGTGTGGTGGAGAGACATCAACCATCAAGAATCTTGCCTGCTTTTTCAGGGGTTTTTCACAAGTGAAATTGAAAAGAAAAAAAAAAAAACACAACAAAAAAACCCTGCAAACAAAAAACCAACATTAAAAAACCCCAAGTAAAAGGAAGTATTGCTTAATGAGCATGGGTTTTGGACATTTGAAAGTTTAAGTGGCAAGTATTCAAAGCATTCTAACTCTGTAAAGTGTTGTCTCCTGCATTTTGACAGCTCTCTTAATTAAAATCTAAACTGAGAATACAAAAATACAAAATCTTATCTGCATACCTTTCCTGAGCTGTATGGTTGGTTGTGACTATGCCATAAAAGCAAAATAGTAAAGCTAATAAAATCTAGTTTGGTATTTAAATGAGTTAAGAGGCTACCTCCTTGTTTAAATATTACTGAAGGAAGCAGCGTGAAGGAGGTAGTCTTAATTTGGAAAAACAAAGCCAAAACCCAAGAACACACTCCTCCAAAACAAAACTCTTTGATATCCCAGACTACTTTAAAACATGGTACAGGTGGTTGATATATGTCTTGCAAGATCCTTGCTAGCAACCAGTATTTCTTGTCAGAAAAATGGCAAGGTTCTTTATGCTACCACCATAAAGTTGTTTGAGGGTGTAGGCAATGCTGTTTAAACAGAATTTCAGTGTGTTAACTGTGGCTTCTAATTAGGAATACTACACTTCTCTAGTGCCCACCTTCACAAAGAAAATTGGCTAATCAGGAGTTGTTAACAGCTCAGGGAGAAATCAGTACTATTTTGGGCAAACCAGTCTATCTGTCTCCAACGGTTTGCTTCTCTACAAAATGCGGACAATTTTATGTCTACCTCACAGAGGATTGAACAACTGATTTGCAAAAAAAAGTTATAATTGCAATTGGTAATTTTTGCAGCGGTTTATTTTTTAATACATTAGAAAGCAGTGTGTTTTAACCTTTACTTTGGGGAGGTCAGAATCTAGTCTTAAACTTCTTGTGTAAAATCAGTGTCAAAGCACCTAGGTTTGAAGCATGATACTTGAAAAACGGTTCATATTTTCATCAGATTTACAATGTTGGTACTTCTGTGAGTTATCTGTGTAGTGCAGCACAGTGCTAGGAAGAGAGAATGAAGCTTGCCATGCAGAGGTACCAGAAGCAGTGGAACTGTACAAGCCCAGCTTTCTATCTGGGGTAATTAGCCCTGCAGGGGTATGCTCTGCAAGATGTGAGCTAGTTCAGAGATTGCTCTGAAGCGCAGCATTGTATTTGTTGGCATGCCCTTTGTGCCTTAGTTTCCAATCTTAAAATCTTTTTGGCTCGGAGGAGATTAAAAGTTAATTCACTGGTGTTTCATAATGCATATACATACACGGTTAGAATTAAGGTTGCATGGGCAGCATTAAATGACATTTTTTAACTTCTGAGTGTTTTTACTTAACAATCTTATTAAGTCACTTAATGAATTTTTTGACATGTAGCAAGTCTCCAGTTCATCAAACTAAATGTTTTGAAAGAGAGCTTTAACCCGTTAAATAAAAGAGGATTACGTATGTAACTAACTACAAGTGGGATCTTTCAAGGATAATTGAATTTCTGTCAAATGTTGTCTGTTATATCCTGGTTTAAGAATGGTAGCGTTTTGTGCTTCCCTGGGGGTAGAATTATTCTGTAGTGTAAGTGGGTTTGGGGTGTCTCATTTTAAGACACAAATCAGCTTATTTCAAGAGAATAGCCTTTTTTTTTTTGTTGTTATGTTCTTTAAAAACTACTCATCTTCATCTAAATAGAAGCCACTCAGGCACCAATTAAATTGTTTTAACTGTTTAAATCTATTTAATAGACGTAGCTTGCAAATCGGTCTAGCATTTGTCAGTAATGAATCTTATACATAATTTTTGTTACCTTTATTACCTTACTGTAGAAAAATACAGAGCGACTTACAGCTTACGTCAGCATTTCTGTTTGGTTAGTAAAATAATTATTTTTATTGCCGTTCTGATATTTCAAACTACTGTTCCTTAGCACTGTAATGCATTCTGTTTCTAATTTCAACTTTGTAGCTGAAGCTTTCGCTGAAATCATCGAAGATGGGACATACCCCATTACTTGAATATACTTGCAAGCTTTCAGAGGTTAAACACTTATGGTCTATGCATAATCAATGTGTATGGTAGTGCAATTAATGTTAACTTTAATGAAATGCATGAATATTTAAAACTTAATGAATCTAGCTTTACAGTGCGTTTTACAGCCTGGTTCACATATGTGAACAGTATTGACTGTTGGCCTCTGGATGTCAGCAGCGTATCACGAAATTCCTGTAATCAGCTGCTGTTTTCCTGCTTCCTCCCAGAAATATCTGTGACTTGTGGTCTCCGCACACCTCCAGAACACCCAGTGCTTTTTCCTCTTATAAATTATTCACTTACTCTGTACCAATTAGTTCTACCAGTTGCTAGGTTTGTTATCAAGTTAAGCTTCAAGACAAGAACCTGAACTCAATGAGTGATTAAAAATTTATTAGCAGAGATGATTAAATATGCAGATAGTCTGTGAAGCTTGTTCTTGAAACCATTATATTACCTTTTTAATACTAATGATTTGTATAATTAATTTTAAAAAAGCCTGAAAGTCTTTTAAAAAAAATCAGAGTAGGACATAAAAGGGAAGAGATTAAATGCAGAGGAGGCAGTGAACCTGAGTATTAAAACAGCTCATTCACATGTATAGGCAATAAAGCGATTTCCTTACAGGAATAGTTGTGGTTTTTTTCCCCCCTCTGCTAAGTTGATTATTTTATTAATCTTTTAAGCAATTTGGGAAAACTCTATCCACTAGTGAGTCGTATTTTTGAAACAGAACTTTATGTGATTAACGCTGATAATACAGACAATTCCCCTAAACTTTACGGTTAAAAACCTAAACCGTATCAAGATGTGGTGTCAACGACATTTAAGCATATGCTGGATTTTAGGTGTGCAAGTAACACCAGGGTTTCTGCAGGAGCTGCTCGGGTACATTAATGTCACCAGGGAACTGCTGGCCAGCGTGGCAAATGCCAGGCAGAGTTTCCAAAAGAGGGGCTGACCCCCGCGCCAGCTTTTGGGGGTGGTGAGCAGAGCCTGTGTCCTCACAGCTGTGCCCAAGGCTCCAGTTGAGCACACTTGGCCTGGGGAAAAACGACCAAGGGGTGAGCAGGAGCAGCCTGGTGCTGATGAACCTGCAGGGCCAGCTCTGGAGGAGATGGCCCCTCCTCCCCTCAACAAATAAATGAGTAGATAGAGCGGGGAGGTGGCCCTGGCTGCTTGCTCTCTCCGTGAGAGCAGTGAACCCTCACAGCATCGTAGGAGCTGCCTAGAGAGCAAAGGCAGTGGGCACCAGCTGTGGCACGGAGGGAGCCCTGGTGCAGTGCTACTGAAGACCATGGCCAATGGCCCCAGGCACCCTATGGCAGTGAGCTGCTGGAGACAAGGCTCAAAGGAAGGTGAGGGCCTGCCCCAGCTTCTCCTGCAGACCCTGTGCAGAGGGGTGTGAGCAGCCCAAGAGCTGCTCCTGTGCCCTTTACCTCCTGGAAAGGGAGGAGTCACCCCTCAGGTGAGGCCGATGAGCCCCACCAGCTGGAGATTGTCAGAGGTAATGAGTTGCCCTTAATAAAGATAGGTGCTCTGGGTTTGACTAGTAGGTGTGTGCTTGGAGGGGGTATGGTAAGTATCTAATTGAGGTCTGTATGAACAGTCAGTGACCATGTTTATTTTTTAATGATTGAGGGCTCAAGGTAGGGAAGGGGAAGCAGAAGTACGAGGGGAGGTTGTCAGGTACCTGTGTGTTGTGTCCTGTTGTGTCCCCCCCTTTTTTTTTCCTGTTCTGTTTATGAGTTTCAAATACTAAGCTCTATGCAGCGTTCTTTAGGCTTCAGTTATGTGAAGTGCAGTGTGTGTTTGTGGCCCTGGCTATAGTAGGCAGCAGAACTGGAGCAAGCAGCCTTGTCTAGACCGAGATCCAAGGAAGGTATTTGTATTGCTATCACTACTGAATTTCTGTTGCTAGAATCTTGCTGTGGAGGTTAAGTCTAAGTAAAAATGGTTGTTCTTTATACAAAATAGTAGGTGTGCTTCTTTGATGGTGTGAAATTAGACTGTGGCCTAGGAACTTCCTTAGCAGAGCGTAGCCCTGGGAGGTGCATTGACTCAGATGTACAACTTTCCTTTCTTGCTTTCTTCTTGCTCTGAGCTAAGTCAAAACACCACTCTTCATAAATGTTTTTCAGTTTCCCCTTCTATTATGCTAGCTACCTATTTGAGGAAAGAGAAGGAGCAGAGGAAGGAACACTAACTAGGGTAAGCAAGTTGGTAGAAAACGTTGAGAGGACATTGAATAAGGCATTTCCTGCTTTTCTGGCTGAAGCTGAACAAAAGAATGAGTCCTTAGTTTTGTATTGCTGAATATGGGGTGTGCTCCCAAGTGGGATCATAAGTTTAGACTGATTTTTAACATCAGTGAAAACTTTTTAATGTGAAGAAAAATCCTTAAACCGAGGGAAAGGAAATACATAACTTCAAATCTTTTTACAATGGAAGAGAGGATGCAGGTGGGAGGAAAAGAATGCATGAAGTTCTCACGGGTTGAGATATTCTGTAGTTTGTTGTGGTATTTTTTTAACCAAAAAACTTATTGTGTTAAATTGTGCAGAACTCTGCAATTGCCGAATCTACAGCCTATGTTAAATGTTTAAGTTTTGGGAAATAACTCATGGAAAAATCTCTTCTAATGATGGATGTGAGGTCAGCTATTCAGACTAAAATACTTTCTCCCCAGTTACATGGTATAGGGCTGTGGTGCTCAGACCATATGCATAGTTAGTTATTTTTAGGCATTTAAGGAGAATGTAAAGGAGGTGATATGTGTAGGAGGGTGGAAGGGTAAGGAAAGAATTTTAAAAGAGATACTAACACTTGGAACAACAATAGATATGCTGTTGGAGTGATTTTTCCTAACCTGTACACATCACATCTGAAGGGGTTTGCTTCTGTACTGGACAATTAACAAAGTATTCATTTCTGAAATGATGCATGTGCTTGTCTGTATGCTGTACATAATGCTATGGATTTCAGTATGCTTAAGATAATGTGTGTAAGTGTTGGCAGGATCAGAGTCAAAGACGTCAAAAATAACTTGGAGGGCTTGTGGAAATTCACAAAGTGTAATAAGGTGATACTTCAATTGGTGCTGAAGTGGAAATTGTAGCTGATATTATATTTAATGATGGACTGTGGTCACTGGGTTCACTGTGACTGAAAAATATCCATCTCTATTCTTGCGGTAAATGAAGAACAGTACATAAAGTTGAACTAAAAATTAGGAATGTTTTTCCTCTTTAATACTTGCATGTTGATAAACCTATTTGCACTTATTATCTCGTATTGTGTATTTAAGAAAAAACACACAATAAACCTAAATTAAAAAAAAAAACAAAACAAAAAACAAAGCCTTCTTTACAAGCAAGGATTTGAAGTAGAAATTTATATTTGAAGTGGCCTTGGCTTTGTGCAAGTGTAAGATGTAGGATATGTTTCAAGAAAAAGTTCCTCATTCCTCATCACTATAGTGTTAGGAACTAAAAAAACATTATTGGGATGGTCTAATTGCTTCTATTTCTCTGCTAGAAATAAAACTAACAGTAATTCAGAGTATCAGCAATATAGGTGGCCTTTTAAAAGGGCCTCCCCATAGCAAAGAAATACAGCTGAGTTGTATTACCCCTTTTTTTAAGATAATGGGGATTTGCAACAAACAAATTCTAGGTTGTTCCGTGATGAAGTGAAATGCTGCTTTGTCTTCAGGAATGTGTGTTTCACTTCTGCTCCTACTTCCACTTGAAATAAGGCCATATCACTCAGCATGAATTTAGAGACACAGGGAAGAATAAACATGCTTTTGTCATCATGTTGACCCAAGGAGCTGCAAGAACACTAACTATTGACATTCACTAGGCTTTCAACTTTTCTTTCCCTCTGTATATAATTCTTTCTAGATTGTCTTTTTATTACTTGCAGAAACTTGTCTCTTTCTCTTTGAAATATTTTGTCAGTTATCTTCCCAGGATTTATTCTTTAAAAAAAGAGGAAATACCTTTGCTATATGAAGAGTATTGTTGGTTTGCAGTTCTTTTAACAATTTTTTTGATGTAATCTGGAAGAAGTGTTGGTTCTGTATCTACAGTTGATGAACCTAGTGCTGAAAGCATAATACTGCATGTATTAGTGCACATGTACTGTTCAGGATGCTTTCAAAGTCATAACAGTAGGAGAAAAATGTATTTGACGTTACGCAGACTCTTCATAAACAAATGTGGTGGTGGAGGAATTCTGCTATATTAGGTTGTACAGACAAAGAAATGAACATCCTTATAGTGGAGTGGTTTGACATATAGCATATCAGACTGGCTGCGGGTAGCTCAAGAGAAGAAAAATGAAACAAATGAAGAGGTCCTGAAGAAGAGAACTCTGATGATGAAGAGGTTGGAGGAAATGAGCTCCAAGTAAAAGCTAGAGAACTGTGGCAGTTTAGCTAAGTAGTCTGTGGCAGTTTCAACCCTGAAAAACACAAAAAAGTGGAAGAATGAATGACAAGAGGAAATGGAAAGGAAGAAGTTAGAGAAGAACAACTGCTTCAGTTGCTTGGGGTGAGGGAGAAGCCTTAATCTGTTTGACCGGTGATTATGAGGCATCTTTGCAGGGATGTGCATGGACTTAAAAATTGTCACCAAGTCTGTCAGTCACCTGTGGAATCTCATGGAGCAATTCTGAGCTAGTGAAACACCAGTATTTTTACTGAATAACTCTGAGCTTGTCACTCAGTAGCCTGATGTTGCAGGGGAAGTTTTGTTCTGAGGGGTGTCTGTGTTTGTTTTCTGAATCTCATCTTCTTATGCTCTGCCTAACAGAAACAACAGCATAAACTGGAGACAGGTGGAGAGATGGTGAGACAGAAAGTGAGGTAGATGTGTTGTGTATGTGTTGCAATTATGGGGCTTGACCAAAGGTGGAGAGACTGGTCAGAAGTCTTATTTCTATTTAGTAATGCGGCACCACTTGCTGGTGGTATGTAGTTGTAACTAAAATGCAGTTGTCTTGTGACTTTTTTCTGGCTTAGGTTTCTTATGCTGGAGATATGGATCTATACTTGTTAACAGTTAGCTATAACAATTGTTACGTGAAAGTTTCATTGGAAGCTGCCTGACTTTGAAATGCTGAAGTAGTTGAATGCACTGTAAAGTTTTAAAGTAAACTTTGCTGTGGTATCTCTGCTACAGAGTAGTGTAGACTTTTTTTTTTAAAAAAAAAAAAAGAAGAGAAAGGTGGAAACCAGATATGTAAGCATGTTAACTTTTTATTAAAAGAAATCATTCCAGGAGACCTCATTAAGCCAGGACGATATTCTAAAAGTGAATATACATGTTGACAGCTACACCCATAAATTTGAAAACTGCAAACATGTTCAGCATAAAAGCCATTTTAGAAAAAAGCTGTTGCTCTGCCCTTGTACTAATTTAAGAATTGTTCTTTCATTCTGATTTTTATAGTTTCTTTTCACATATATAACTGGGACAGTTTAAAAAGTACTTTAAAGAATCTTTCATGATGTCACAAACTTCATAATGCAGGTGATTATTTTTAAAAATACACACATTACATAATGACTCAAAGTGTCAAATACGCTCAATAATGCCATTTTTTTCCCTTTTGAAGAAACAAAATGACCTGTCCATAAACTGTACCTCTGTACAATATTCTTGCCAAGAACCAATTTTTCCCAGGAGAAGTGATGTGAGTTTAAGTCTCTTGGCTCCAGCACTAGTCTTGGTGAAGAGGTTCTCTTGTTCTATTCATACTGTATCTGCACACATAATAAAGTCTCAGAGTGAGCATAAGAAGATCTTGGACAATCTCTTCTTTCAGTACCTTTCTGTCAGAGCACATTCAAGGTACGTGCGTATTTAAGTTGGTTTCAGTAAAGTAGGGACTTAACATTAACCCAGTTTGGAGAAGTGTAACTGGTACAGAGACTTGAATAGTCTGCCTGTGGATGCAGACTCTGAGGAACGAGAAACAACCAGTCGTGACCTCAGGTTTGTTTTCTCGTCAGTGTGGGAGGAAGGAGGAGGAACGATTCACTTGGTCTGCTCTGTGTGGGTGGAGATAAGATGGTACTCAGAAGCTAGAATAATTTTAAATGAAGATCAGTAATGAGAAATCCCATCACAAAGAGCATGGAAAGATGCCAAAAAGTCATAAGGTGACTGAGAGAAGCTGAGCAAGGGATAAGACCTTGGGTTGGAATGGTTCTTGGGCATTAAGAAACATAAAGTGTGATTTGCTTGGGGTTTTTTGGTGTTGTTTTTGTTTGGTTTTCCCCCCTTTTTTTTTTGGGTGCGTGCGTGTCCCTTTTTTTCCCCAATAGGTAGGGATTTTTGTGGCTACTTTTCATACTCAAAATATGTGCATGCAATCTGATTTCTTGTATTTGTGCCATATTTAGCAAATACCTCTAGGTTTTACATGATGATACTTTATATTTGCTTGGGAAAGGGTTGCATTTTGTGCTTAAATGTGTATGTTGCCTTAGCCCTTCTGACAAATGGCCAGTGGTGTGTTGTTTTCCCTATTACTTGAACTGAAAGATTTTTCATAGGAAATATATTCCTCTTACTTCCTGTCTGAGTGGTGATGTAATAAAAAAACTGCTGAGAATCATTTTATGAGCTTTGACACTTAAGATAAATTGGTACCTCGCCAACAGAAACAGTATTTATGATGAAGATTTTGATATGGTGACTGAACTTTGTCATAGTATAGTGGTTCAAAACTTTTGATAGGTAGATAGTTCTACCTTGGTCTTCCATTTATTATCAAATTAAACATACTATGAGGTGAATCCTCACGGATTCATGTTCATACATGCATATTAAAAAATTGATAAGATTCCATTTAAGGCTTTGTCTTAACAGCCAAAAAATACAGTTTTGCTACAGAAAGGTTGTCAGGTATGTTGCACTGCAGAACTGAAATCTGCACAGAGTAATGGAGGTTGTAAAATGGAGTTCCCAGACAGAACTGACACAGAATCTTTCTAATGAAATTAATTGCTGACATAGTTGTGCTGTTTCTGGCCTCTTCCATTCTAAGTGAACGTAAGCTCCTCAAACAGGCTTTTTATTAGTGAATATTAGTGGAAACCATCTGGTAAGGGAAAATCTGTTCGTGCAAAGTAGTTCTTAATTTCTAGTTAGTGATCTTAAACAGATTTTCATCTCTCTGAAAATATATGTGTACGTTATTTGTGAGTCGTGGGAAGAGGAGTAAATTTCTTATTGAAATGAAGTGTGTCAGCAGCAGTTCTCTGTTGGTTCCAGGGCATTACTGCTTCCGGTGTATTAAATTAGATTCCTGCCTTGGTTTTATGTTTTGTAACACATTCTAGTATCTCTGGCATAAGCAGGGGCAGGGAAACAACCCCCAATATGAGTGTATAAAAATGTGTTTTTTTGCTGATGAATAATTTAAAAAAAACAACCCACCGTTTCCATCCAAACCAAAGGATTCATGTATGCATGGGAGATACTTTGCGTAGTAGAAACCCAAGAAAAAGTGAAGCTTCAAGGAGTAGTGGCTCTGGCACATTCTCTACGATTGACTCTTCCAAAATCATGTAATGATTACACCATGGACATCCAATAGGAAATCTTGCCTGTAACTTTTCAAGGTTTTTGAACTTGGGATAGAGCCAGGGAAGGACAACTAACAGTTTAGGAAAAACGGTTGTGGTAGAGAAAGGACTAGAGGGATGCCATGTGAGGATAGACAACACTGGCACTGAAGAAAAGAAAGAAAACAGCATAGACTACAGTGAGAAACATGTTAGTCTGACACAAACACTTCTATATTGCCCAGTGTTTGTGCTGGAAAAAACATCTTTAGAAGGAAGAATGATAAAGGCTCATTATATCAAGCTGCTGAATGTGTAATAAATATAGTGACTAAAATTCTTACTTGTGTACGACTTTTAGTTTTCCTCTGCTGACTGAACAAGATAAGAGTTTTCTGCAGAGGTAATAAAGAGCAAAAGTACATGAAACTGTGGAAAAGTGTACCAAAGAACTAGGTGCTTGACATTGAAGGCGTCTTCCACTTCGTAATTGAGATATCTGCCAATTTACTCAGTGTTGATCCTGGTGATAGAAGGAAGAGAATCATGCTGGTGTGATACACTGGGGTCAGATAAGGAGGTGTGGTTTTGGTTGTTTGCTTTCCATCGAATATTAGCTAAACTGTTTTTAAGGTGGCAGACTCAAAATAATTGCATAGAACTTGTTCAAGTGTTATACTGCTGGTACCCAATGTACCGTGTACCTACTAACACTATACCAAATATATCAATGTGCTATTAGTATATTTAATGGCATTCAGTTGTCACTATTATTGCATACAGACTTTTTAATTTTTTTTTTAATAATGCAGAACACTGCTATGGGTAAGCAGTCACATTCTGGCTTTATGGCAGGTAAAAGAGTTATCAGTCAAATAAGTAAAGAGTGATATTTATGTCTGTACTAACAGATTTTAAAATGATGAATTATACCTATAAGAATACCTCTTCATTTAATGGTGTTCTTTGTTGGTGGGTTTTTTTTTTGCACAACACAAGCTGCTCTTGTATTGGAGAAGAAAATAGATGGAGCTGGGCAACTGAGCAAATATGACCATATGGCAGCATATCCTTCCAGATTCTGCTGTGGCAGCAATAGCAGTAAGACTGCCATGATATAAAATAGCTTCTCTATCTAGGCCTTTTTCTTAAGGATAGTTTAACAAAACATAAACCTTGCAGTATTAATTTCAGTCTAGCCAAAAATTACCTACGTGTGTATGATTCCTTGTTAAACCACCTTTTCCAGTCAGTTTACTTTCATTTTTCAGTTCCCGAATACTTTGGCTGATAACTGGAGGTGTGGGCCCATGCAGATTAGTTGAAGGCTATAATTTCCTTTGGGTCAACAAATAATTTTGATGTATCCTCTCTCCTGTGAAACCTTCTGCCCCAGATTCCTGCACCTGGAAATCTGCTAATGATCACTGGAGGTGGAAAGGCAGGCTGACTGGCTCTGTATGAGAGATGGAGAAAGCAGAATGGAGCATTGAAGAAATGAGATTAAACAGTCTGAAAAGTCGAGTACCCTTTGCCTCTAGGAACAGCTACTTAAAGATCATTTTTCTTCCCCTCATCCCCCAAATACTGGTCAGGGTGGGGAAATGCTCGTTGTGATTTTTGGTAGTATTTCCAAATTAATTTAATGGACTGGATATTCTCTTCCTATCAGTGGTCAACGTAAATGCTGGTAGAGGAAAGAGGAGCTATATGGAGGGACCCTCCCTGTTGCACATCCTTCTGCAGCCAGTCTGTCATTAGAGAACTTTCTTACTGTAGGCTGCATCTTATCTGTTCTTAATTAGTCATTACTGGACCAGAAGCTATTTTCAGCTCTGTTTGGTCCCATTTATACTCTTGACTTACACCACCTCTCAGGCAAAGAGTTGCACTTCTCGTGTGGAAGAAGTTCTTTGTGGGTTTTTAAACATGCTGCTTGATATGTTTACCAGATGTTTATAAGTGAGCAGATGACCCGTCATCACATTTACCTCACTGTTTGTTACTTCACAGATGGGGGTGTAGTTCTCTTTTGCTGGGGAAAGAGACTTGTAGAAGAGTTGAACTCCCTCCCTTCTGGACATTTTCTATATTCCTGATGATTCTTCTTGTGCTTTTCTGAACTCTCTGCTTTCCTTTAATGAGGTTATCAGAGCTGCACTTAGAGTGAAAGATCTGTGTCTATTTGGCTTTACAAAGTCACGTAATGTTTTGAGACTTTTGTTTGTTTGTTTCTGTTCTTGTTTTCCTTCTTTACAGTTTTTAATACTCCATTTATTTTTCTGACCTCTGCTGGGCAGTGAACTGACATTTTTGGAGTGGTAGTGTCTAACTTATGGCCAATCGTTGCATGTGTGTGCTTCAGGTTCTTCTTTCTCATTACTTGGAATTTAATGACACCTTTTTTATTTTTCTATTTTAAAAAACTTCTAGTTACTGTGAAAGCAGAATGTGGGTATATGTGAGAGATGATGTTGTCCTGCCTGGTGTGTTGTCCAGTGTTGTCTGACACAACTTGAATATTTTAGAAGAGAAGACATAAAATTTGGCATTTCAACATTCTGAAAATGTCCAGTGAGGCAGCAAAGATAAGAAGCTGCTGGACAACAAAGAAAAGGGAAATTAAAGAGGATTTCTTGGAGATAGCTGGTTGGGCTGGCTTTCTAAGTGAAGAAAGGTACTGATCCTGAAAAGAAAGGCTGACAAATCTAGGACTCTAAAGAAGAAAGCAAGAGTGGCATGAATAAAATGGTATGATATTTGGCTGGGAGGAAAATGGAGCAAGAGATAGCTTGGTTACAGAGAAGTTTGAAAGTAGAAACTTTTTTCTAATTTGGTTCAAAGAATCATTTGTGTACCCTTTTACAAATGACCAGTAAATTAAACTTCTGAAAATTGCCATTGGTAACTATTCCAAACTGCCAGTTTGAACGGACTGTGAAGATATCTTTCCATCCACTCCACTTCCCCTGCCACTTTCAGTTAAGATTGGATCCTGATGGATAGCATCATTTTGTCACATTGTGGCACTTTATAAATAACATAATGCAGTGATGTACAGTGCACTGACAATTGCAGTTTTAGTAGCTATTGGGAAAGCTAAAAATGAACATTTTCCATAATCTAGATCATTTACTTTGGCTGTTGGGCTTTCTGCACATCTCCAGTATGTATTCCCATAAGATATTAAAAAAGATGTATATGTTTTTATTATATTGTGTATACACTTTGGTAGGTGTAAAATAAGTTTACATTTTAAATGCATTTGTGCTGCTATCAGAGAAAAGCAAAACAAAATAAATTGATGCCAGGGGAAATGTCAGGCATGCAACACAGATTTGTTAAATAAACATTACTGTGTGGCATTAGCTAATGTTATTACTTTGTTTCCCTAGTGGCTCTTTTTTTGATTATCTGCATTTCTAAAGACTGTGCACATTTCATACACACTAAGAACAGAGCACAAGGATTCTGCTTACATGAAGGGCCTTGCAAAAAAATACAGAATACGGTGACATTTTTTATTTACAGCTCTGCTAAAAACATGCTTACGTTTTTGTTGTGGAAGAGATAATGTGAAGAACTTTAGCTATTGAACTTTTTTGAAACTGTATGGGAACTATATGTAGAAAAACTTAAAAAGCAAAATAGAATCTCAGGGATTTAAATAAGGGTGAAAAGTATATCATGCTTTTCCTGAATATCTTCCAGGGTGGAAACCAAAATAAAAGTCTAACTTGGAATTCGTTTAAAGCACTAGGCAAAGGATGGCGTAGATATACTCATAAGTGTGGAAGGTGATTTCATAACTTTCACTCGGCCTTTTACATGTAAATGCTTCTTATTCATAGAACAGGGCTGTCGAAGCCAATATGTAGCGTAGACAATGTTCATACATAGCGTAAATTTGGGGAAATCTTGTGAAGAATTCCATGGGTGGGAAATCCCTCCCTCTGTGGCCAACTCGTATCCAAGAGCAGAGACTGGAGTTACCTGCAGTGCCACTGCATGACTTGTTGAAACAAGCTGGATTTATTAGCAAGGATTCATAGCAATACCAGCTAGGGGTTGGTCTGTTTACATATTTGCTGCACAGTATTAGATTCGATAATGTATGTATATTTATTTGAAGAGTATAAAGCTCATTTTCAGGGTTTGCATAATCAGCATATTTCAAGCAAGTCTGATGCAGAAAAGTGTCTGGGGTAAAAAAGAATATCAAAGCTGAATGTTACCATCTGTTCAATTTATTTCATATACCATATTGCTGCTCTTAGTCCAAGTCCAAATACACTTGTATCCTTACTACAGCTGGTGTGAGCTGGCCTGCCGTTTGCTTGTTGGTAGAGGAGAGGGAAGGCCAAGGCAAGAGGAACTGATCTCAAGCATGGCTGAGACACATTGACTAGAGTATTTAGATGTGAAAGTTTGCACTGACATTATGTTTCTCAGGAAGACAACTTCATTTGAACTCAAAAGAGTAGGTTGGACACACATATAATTGTCAGTACTCATTAAAGGTAGTGTTTCCTCCCTGTTGAATATTGACTTTGCAACCTCAATGCCACTTCAGTATAATTAGTTGGTTTTGATTATAAAGTAGGGAACAAGAGAAAACTTGTATGTAAGGAACAACATTGACTTCTCTTGGCCAATCTATCTGGTATATCCTACAGTATGAATCTTTACTTCACTTGACTTAATGCAGCAACTTGTAGAAGTGGCAAAAAGAAGTAATTTAGAAGGAGAAAAATATTAATCTCCATTGATGGACAAGAGTGTAGAACCTGGGTTTCAGGGATTTTTTTTAATTTATGTTTTTGATGTGTCTGATGAATTCATGGTCTGACTTTCTGTCCCTTCAACTTTCATCTATCAGACTCAGCCTTCTGGCTGCTGTTGCTTTCTCCTTATGGAAAGAGGGCTGACAAGGCATTAGTCTCTCCTTTTATTGACTCTTGGTTTTGATTTTCAGATCATTGTGCTGTTCCCTTCCCTAATATAGTTATATCTTGTATGGGTGAAAACAACAAATGGTCTTCCTGGTTTCCTTTCTAGTGCTTGCCACACCGTAGGGATTTCCTGCTGCCAAGAAAACAGTGTGGCTTGTGACTTCTCCAGATCCTGGTATGTTCAGAGCAAACACGCTTTCTGAGGACTTTGACTGCCAAAATATGGCAATGATCATTTCAGTATGTGCAAACTAAATAGAATCTAATCCTTGTAGATTTGCCAGAACAAGTGGAATTTCTACGTAGGTTAGGGCATATTTCCTTTCCTCACTTCCCCAAATTTCATATTTCTCATGAGAAAGCATGTTCTCCAAGACTGACGTTGGTTGGTTGTTTCTTTTCTTTTTTTTCCTCCTGTGAGTTAAAAGATATTCAAGCAAGAAATGATAACTCTGGGGGGAAAAAATGTAGTTTCAGGAAATTTATGATCTGATGAGGATATAATTTTATGATGGAGAATGAGACATGTTTAACTATGAATGCTCTCTGTCTTTATTGACTATGTTATAGAGTGTATATATGCTGGAGACCTGCTGAAGAGAAACCCTCTCTTCCTGGGGAATGTGGCATGCCTGGATGGACAGCTGTGTCAGAGGTTCATTGTACATCATACTGAACCTGTATTAGGTTATTTTAAAATGAGAACTTCAGAACGTTCTTGAGCCTGATCCAGCTGAAGATGATAGTTGGTATATCATTTATTAATTTAGGAGCTGGATCAGCTCCTAAATTATCCTTCCTTTGTTGCATAAAACTGAAAAAGAAGAAATTCAACAAGTTTTGCTGTAGGTATGAAACTAATTGCCACAACTCTAATTTCTAGGCTGGTTTTCAACTCTCTTAAAAAAAAGAACCATAAAAATAACCCTTCTTTTTTGTTATTGTTAACCCTATCAATGGATTCTGTCACCTAGTGGTAGGACTCTAATCCCAGCACCCGCCCTTTCCCATAATTTCCCTGAAATCTATCATTTGCAGCTTGTGGCAATGCAGAGTCTTAAAAAGTGACATATGTTTATCCTTAAGAAGCAGGTTTTGCTGGGGTTCATGCTTGAGTCCGTTTTTCTTATCTTTCTCAAATGGCCAAAGTTAACTGATTTGAAAGGGCCTCATTTTAAATTACATTCATTCAGTGAAAACAGAAATTAACACTTAGAGACATCTATATGCTAATGATTGTAGCTCAGGGAATACCCTTCTAACCTTTTCAAAAGGAGTTGGTAAAAAGCCATTTCACTTGAAAGCAACTAAGTAAAAATGGTAGATTAATTAAATACAATAAAATTTCCCTAAAATCTTTATCGCATTTATCACTTATCATTATTTTTCCTTTCACATATTGTACCTTAGCTCCAAACGGAATGTTCCAGGATGCATTTATTAAAACTGTTTTTCTGATGACATCTATTAGATGCTGAAAAACAGAGGTTAATAATGTCCTGAGTTTTAGGGATGGCATGCAAACAGAGGTGAAAAAGCAGCTTCATCTATCACTGTATGTAAGATATCAAGTGTGTGAATTTTGGCAAAAGGGTCAAAAATGTGCAGGGGAAAGATTTCCTATAGCCCTTCCAGATGCAAAGCAATGAACTGAACAAGAAGATCAGAAGCTTTCAGACCTTTTTAAGTGCTGTGTATCTGCATCCATTAGAGTTTACTGTAAATGCAAAATATGACTACTGCTACTTATAGGCATATTTATTGTAGGCGCGGTCTGTATTCTTGACTGTGTTTGTAGGAGGTTGGAATTCCTGAGGAGGAGAAACTGACAATTGCACATAGTAAGGTGCTTGTGCGCATTGGTATTCTACCTCGTGGTACCCGTGTTACTGCCTTATGTGTAACCTTTCTTAGATAAGATCACTGCTGTGTATAGAGGACTTGCTGCTCCTTGAATCTTTTGTTCCTGTTTGGAAGAAAAAGAAAAGCTTGTGGAAACAGTTGCCTTGTTCTTACACTGACTACTATTCATGTTGTGGTTGTTCTTAGAGGAACAATTTCTAAGCAAAAGGTCTAAAACGCTAATGCCTGAAGCTTCTTTGAAGCTACCCCTCTGATTAGTCTTGTAGATCCTGATATGAAGTCAAACTAGGGTCAAATAAAGTATTAAGCCCTGGAGTAAGATGTGTCTGCCCTAGGCTAGAAGCAATTTGCAACTCATACTTGGTTTAAATTTAATAGAAGTAAAAATCCTATTGAAACAAAATGTGGCAATTATCGCATTTGAAATTCCAATGCAGGAGAGATTGGAGGAAGGTCACAGATCTGTACTTGGTTTACTGACGAAAAACTGCAAAAGTGATGGGAAGATCCAAAAGGATCATAAGCTTTAGTAATACTTGCTTCAGCATGCGTTACAGAGCACCTTCCTTTCCACCAGGCAGAAGAGAAGCCTAGAAACCTTCCTGGTTGGCAAGAGAAGCCTAGAAACCTTCCCGGTTGGCTGAGTCCTAAGGAGGCAGGCATAAAAGACTGTGGTGAGCTCTGCCTCAAGAGAGGGAGAATCAAATGTACTGGGCAACCAGACAAGAGAAGATAGGTGGTGACGGTCCCTGAGCAGAGAGGAACACTTGTGACTCGAGGATTGGAGGGTGAGATTTTTCTGCAGGAATTGAGGGAGAAAGCTAAAAGACTAGGTGATAGCTACCTCCTACGCAGCAAAGGAAGAGAGGCTGGGAATCTTTTGACGAAGAGCTGCTAACAGGTAATATATGATTAAAAAGGAATAACTGTGCCTTGAAGACACACCAGAAGAGTATGTGGGGTGTGAGAAAATGGCTTTTGCAGGCTTTATTAGCAGCTCAACTGTACCCTAGGTTTTTTAGTGTTATCAGAAAAGTAATGATCTACACTGCTGTGTTTTTGTCCCCTGGACTGCAGAAAGACAGTCTTTAAGCAGCCATTGCCTAATGCCACAAAAAAGCTAACATGACCTGGGATCAGAGCAGTTACAAACAACAGGATCTTTGTTTTCTCCTGTTCTGAGTAGGAGCTGTTCCCTCTGCTCTTATGGCTTCAAGTTTTCCCTGGGTTTTAATCAAAATGGTGTCTCTTTCAAAATCCTTCAGAAGGGGGAAATCATCCCATTTGAGCTGGCAGCTTGCAGCATGTGTGTGTAATAAGACACATATTTACAATGCTAAAATGTCTCTCAGTCTGTTCTTTCTCCCCCTCAACCCCCAAAGACAAGACAACTGTTAAAATTGCAGTTCTTTACCTAATCAATTTTGGAAGCAGCACGTATTTCTTCCTGGCAGCCACTGAACTGCTTTTCTGCACTGCTTTGGCTCCAGATAAAACGTGATAGTTCAATTCATTTTCTTAGTTAATGTGAGATGGTGTCCTTTTTTGGACAGCTGGTACTCTAGGTTCTAGGTTGGTCTAGCTAAATAAAAGCCCTGCTGTCTTGGCTGTTATATGGGGCACTCCAGAACTGTTAGAGCTGGAGAGGCAAAGCTTTGTCCTTGTTCTCTTACACTTCTCACATCAGTGTGCTGGGCACAGCAGGGAACTGTAACATACTCTGCTGCTGGGCTGCAGTCTGAGACTGGCTACAGGCTTTCGGCACTCCGCTTGCAAAAGCGGGACTGAGAAACTGAACATCTGTAACCTACACCGTTTGGTATGTTATAAAGCAATAACAAAATGCTTGTAGAGTCCATGACTAAACACTAGTCACAAGTTCGGAGATCAGCATACTTCTATAATCGTTGCACTGATTTTTTTTTTTTGTCATGATGGTTAATATTTTCAGTACTCTTTGTATATTTGTGATTTGTCATGCTCCTTAAATTATAAGCTCTGAGTGCTAAACCATGTACAACAGTTTGGATGTTGCGATCGCAGTACTTGTGCAAAAGTATGGAATAGAAAAAAATATAAACTATATAAGCAATGGAAAATGAATTATTTTCAATGCACTGTGCTTTTAGTTAACACAATTGTAGTTTAACCAGTTTCCTGTGGCTCTAAATGAGGGCTACCATGTGGTTCTACTGTTGGACCAACAACATTTCGTAGTAAAGGGTATGTGGCTCCCAAGGTGGTGAGTCAGTGTGTGTGCGTGACCACTCTGAATTAAAAAAAAAAAAAAAACAAAACCAAAAAAAAACCCCAAACAAAAAAACCCCCAAACACCAAAACAAAACAAACAAAAAAAAAACCACAAAAAACCTCTCCCAAAACTCCACAAGCAGAGCAAAACAAAACAAACCTCAAACCACAAACAAAACTCATTCATTGATTCTGTGAGGAAGAGTGACAAAGTTCATAAAAATATTGCAGAGAGGAAAAAAAAAATATTTTCAGCAGAGAGCAAATAAAAACTGTTGCTTTCACTGTGCAACATGAAATGATATCTGTTCCCTACACCATGTTGGTTGGATTCTGCACATCCGTACACCCATCATCTTGCTTCCCGTAGAGGCAAATGCTATGCTTTGGGTGTGCTATCAGACTAGAACTTGGTCCTCAGTTTGCATGCTTTTTGATAGTACATTGTATGATTTCTATAAAGAGCTAAGAATATTTTGTTTGTGTAGGCATGTACATCAGGTTTTCTGTTTATTTTAAGAAGAAAAACTTGTTTAAATCTTGTGGGCTACATGCTACTTTTCATAGAATCACAGAATGGTTCAGGTTAGAAGGGACCTTAAAGATCATCTAGTTCCAACCCTACTGCCGTGGGCAGGGACACCTCCTACTAGACCAGGCTGCTGAAAGGCCCATCCAACCTTGTCTTGAACCCTTCCAGGGATGGGAATTAATTAATTTAATTACTGTACAGTTAGTGGATATATGCTTAATTAGCAAAGCATTGATATGAGGATGCTTGATATTCTTTGTTTCTGGACTTACCTGTGTACGTTTAATTTTTTTAAATTACTTTTATTTACTTGTTTATTTCCACTTCTTTATCCTGCTAAAATGACCAAATTAAAATTGGATTTTTTGGAGACACTTTACTGCAGTGACACTTGGTATCTTCATAAAATCCAAGTGTTGCTAGTAGTTTATGCTCATGAACAACTTAGTTAAATGGGAGCTTACTGTTGGCTGAGAACCACTGACTCTTTTCTGCTGGGAAAGGAGTACAAAAGCAGAGCAATCAGAGCATGTGGGATAGAAGGCTCTATGGTACTTTGATCTAAGATCCAAGGGATGCATTTTTGCAGCTCAGTTATGATTTGGAGAGGGACGTGATATCCTGATAGAAGTCCTTGGTGGGGCTGAGCAGAGTTCCTTGCACGGTGGTAGCAGGAAGTCAGCAAGCTGATGGAAGTCAGGAGCATCCAGAGTTGCTTTTAGGGTTCAGAGGCTTGAATTGTCTCCTGCCCCAGGGCGTGAGTGCTGTGGGACTGGTGTTGTGAAGCTTTGAGTTCCTTGGAGGTGGTGGGGGTGGGTGACTGACTGTACCTCCATATACCCTGAGGAGGTTCCCCCTGTCTGTCAGTAAATGTAGTCCAGATTCACGGTCATCGCTGTGCTAGACTGGGTTGCTGTCTCGGAGGTGTCACACATTGCTTGTCTTCAGCCTGTGGTTTATAAAAGCAAACCCACATGTAAATCCCTCTGGCGCTGTAATAGAGCTGGATTTGAAGGAGTTCAGCAAGCTAAAGTAGATCCTGCAAGTTGAGCAGGTATAGATTTAAAGCAACGGAAAAACCTGACAGGGAATTTTGAAAATCCTTTTTGCTGAATGTATCGGTAAACCAATTGTTTCATTTGCTATGGCATGAAAATTTTGTTAACTGAGGTAGTTATCAATCTTTTGAAGGTTGTACTCCCTACAGCAAGATCAAACTTTATGTTAATGAAGATATTTTTAAATGGATAGCTATATTATAGTTAGCAATTGTCATGGTTACAACAACAGAAAGAAAAAGCCTATCAGAAACTTTCTGGGTGAAGACAACGGTGTGAAACTTCAATCACTTAACAGTTTATTATAAAACTAAAGCATGCCTCTCTTAATGAAGTCTTATTTTCAGTTGTTGATACTCTGCTTTACTTTACTTGTGCAGGTTGTGGCATAGACCTCTAAATCTAGAGCACATATAGAATATAGCTTGATAGGGAGAAAAATATTCTGTGGTGGCTTGTTGTAATTATCAGCTGAAGTTATTAGTTTTTAACAAGATTATCGATTTAATTGGAACGCTATTTTTCAGGCTTATTTGAAAGTTGTCAGTAGAATAAGATCGTATCATATCTGTCTGTGTCACTGGCACTATCTGGAAAAAAGTCTTCAAGGTACCCCACCTTTCCCTTTTATCTTTTTGGAACAGTATTCAAACTGGTACTTCAGTTGTAATGTTGTGAATTTGATCTGTCTCAGTAGTTAAGCTATTGAAAAACATACTAATAGCCCCTTTCCAATGCAGTACCTAAGAACTTGTGCATCCTTTTGTAAATGAAGTGTTAATTGCCATGTGATAGATTCTTTCATTACCTGAACTAATGTAGATATGCATAAGAAAATTTAACAGTAGTGTTTAACAGTATGTAATAATAGTGCAAGTTTCACTAGCATCAGATTTCACCTGCATCCAGAAGAAGCAAAAAAGGTGTATGGGCTTTTTGGTGTGGTGGAGTTTGGTTGGTTTTTGGTTTTGTATTCTCTCAGATCTCTGAGATTCTCATTGATGTTGGAAGTAAATTCCCTGCTTTAATATGTGTTTGGTTTTTATTCCTCTATGAAACTTAATGTAGAATTTTCCATTGTAAATGCTCCTGTATTTTTTTTAAAAAATGTTTCTCCATAAACCCACATTTTTGTAGTCAGTACAAGTAGTCTTCTGATACTGCTAAGCAAGTTTAAGAATCAATTTTTTTCTCTGCATCCTGGTTAAAGAAACATCCTTGTTAAAGTATACGTAATTTCAGCTGATTCACTTGGAAAAAAAAAAAAAACAAACCGCCCAGTTTTTTCTCTTTCCTGTCTCATTGTACGTAAAACTATAAAATCCAAGGAGCTTCTTACTATAAGCTAGTCATTTAGAATATTAGTAGAGTGGAAAGTGGCTTGGATGGAGGGTGATGTGTGTAAGACCCAAGACCAAAACAAGGAGAGCAAAAAGGGTTTCCTGCATGCATAAGCAATGCATGTACGTTACATAAAGTAAGTGCAGGATGATGTGAGTCTAACATTAATGGACTCCTGGAATAAATATATTGCCTAATTTAGTTCATTTCTACTCTGTCCTTGCTGATAGAGATTTATTTGTCTTTGCACTAGGTTTTAGGTATTCTGTTGCTATAATAAGAGCCATGTAAGGACAAGGAGAAACCCTCTCAGGAGGGAAGAAGGACACAAGGCCAGCTTTGAAGGTTTGGGTCTCCCATGCTGTAACCAGGCACAGAGCCAAACATCCAACTGATATCCGGTGTATCACGTGTAAGGGTGACAGTGGGTTTGTAATCCAACCACAACAACATTAGTTAATGACATACTAAATTAGAGCAATCTGTAATTTTAATAAGTGTCTTATGGAAATAGATCCTTTGGTGAAGTTCAAGGGATTTCGTGTTTTCATGCAGGAGAATGTGATGAGTTTCTTAAGAAAAGATAAGCACGAGCATGCCCAGGGTTTTGATTTTTACGTGTGCTTTATGTGGTTGTGTGATTCTATGGATATTTGCACTAGCTTTGTGTCATTCCATATCATGGACAGTTGGACCTTGAGGCTCTTTTGCCAAGCTGTATTCTGTACCTTTTTAGTGTTAACCCCCTGCACATCCCTCCCCTCCTCGAAACAAACCTTAGAGTTAAGATCTTTACATCTAGACATCTGAAAAGATGCTTCATGCTGGCACTGTTTATGGTAGAGCTTGTTACATGGAATTCAATGCCCTTAAAGGAAAGGGCAAATTGCAGCAAATGTAAATTGCCTTTTCTTTACCCATCTTCTTTGACTCAGCTTTCAGGCTCTGTGGACCATAGTGGGATTACTATTTATATAAAGCTTTTGAGACTTGCTTCCACCTGGCCCTTTCCTGATTTCCTCCACCCCCTATCCCACAAAGTTGTGGGACTACTTGGTGATTCTATGATTATCAAATGTAGTCCATTCAACACCCATCTCTCTAAGCCTTCATAACTGAACAGTACAGGACCAAAAGGAAGCATAATCCATTGGATGCCTACGAAATACTTCCTGCTATCCATGACAGCCTGCTCAAACGAATCAACAAATCTAATTTTTTCACATCCTTCTGTTTAACCTTAATCTCAGCTGTAGACTGAGCCTAACAGGTAATCTGCTGATGTTTTGAGTGTGCAAAAGTGTTATGATTTAGATGTTGCTGTTGTCTGCCAGTATTCTGCTTGCTCTGTGCCTCACAGGATGAAGAAAACAGAGCTATTCAAGAACTATTTTTTTTTTAATGTTCCTAATCCCATCCATGTCTTTAGCATTAGGATGCCTTTGTGATATGGATTTGCCTATCACAAAAGAGGGTGAAAGCTGGTCCTCAATCTTGCACTGCTAAGGCATTTAATACTGGTATTAAGTGCCGGCACAATGAAGTAGAATGGACATCAGGGTTGTTAATATTGTGGAATATCACAGGTATGCACAAACAACTTCCACATAATTTTTGAAGCCACAGGGATAACTTGTTTTTTGTAGTGAAAGATACAGTTCTTGTGGTTCTATCCCTGCAAATAGTCCTATCGCCTTCTCAATTTGTAATTCCCTGGTCCTCACCCTGCTGTACTCACTCTCAGGAATACTTTAACTTTGGAATTTTGTTATTTGCCACTGAGTCTCAAGGTGTCTAGTGTTCAAATAAGGGATGCATAAAAACGCAAAATGATTCATGTAGATAAGCTTGAAATAGCGAACTCTTTCTTCATTGCAATCCATTCTAATTTGTTCTGTGATTCTGTCGTTTCTGATGGAAATATTTTTGCAGTTTGGAGGATAAAGAGAATCTCAGATCTGTGTAAAATGTAGGTAATTTTCAGAGCTATACATGTAACACCAGCCGTGTGAAATCATAACACCTTAAGCTCCAGTTTGTCTATGTTTAAAAAAAAACCATAGGTTTTTTTGAATGCCTATGTACATCTTGCATCCTGTTAGACAGGAAAACCGTACTCATTTTTCTTTTCAAATAGGAAAATTCTATAAGGTCTTTTATCTCATTGGGATAATGTAAATAGAAGAATGGAACCTTAAAGCACATTTCTCTTGTCCTACAGACATGGAATCAGAAAGAGCGGCTGTGTGACCAGATATTGACGGCTCTGTATTTTGTATTTACTAATACACTTTAGCTAGTAGGTTTGTAGGTACACTGAAGTTAGCGAGCTCTGTTCATTTAATCCTACTCTGTGATTCAAACAATAGTTTAATGCCCCTCTTGCATAATTCTTGTAGCGTTGGACCAGGGATGTGGTATAATACACCTTGAAGCAGTAATGCAAAGGCAGCAATAGTGCTTAGAAAGACTGCTTCTGGGTAAGCTGCTCAGGATGCAGTAATGAACGTGAACGTATTGTTAAGACTGGAACATAATACAGTATATATTTCAGAGTTCATATACTTACTGTTCTTCATTTGCTAGTAGTTATATGGAGCAAAACTGGTACTACTTTATACGTTATGTATTGGGGCATACTCTGTTGAGGATCTGGGATTTCCCTCCACGGCGTATTTTGAAAGTATTATTGACATTTCATCCCAGGGTGTTGCTGGTGAACGAGGTGTCAATGCCTGCCGTTAACTATTCTCAATCTGCCATTGCATTGTGCTGATACAGTGCAATGTATATGATAACGTATACATACAGTAAGTAGCATTCCTATGCTTTGGGGAGGAGGTGAAAAGAACCTTCTTGGGCAAGAACTGAGTAGAAAAAAACAGAACCTGCAACAGCGAGGAGAATGTGTTTATAAATACTGCGGGGCTTGTGGACTGTGCTCTTGCCATAGTTCAGAGATTTGACACTGATATTACCATTTGGTTAGAAAGATCACACAATAATATCATAAAAAGAACATATTTCATACTCTAATTACAATGGGAAAATTGTTCTTCAACATCTTTGCAATATATTTTGGAAACTTCTTTGTGCTTTTCATGATAAGCAATGTAGGTGGTAATTGTCTCACTGAAGAAACTGGAGAAATTATACTGATACATTCATATAAGTGATGTCTTTGGCAAAGAAACTGCTATTAAATATATAGGACGAAAAGATGATTTTCAGGCTGATTGAAGCTCCACTACTGTGTAACAGTCTTGAACTTTTGATGGTCCTGTATCAATTTTGCAAAGTGTGGGAACTGACAGCATAACGCAGACAGCTCCAGAAAGGTGGTATGCTTTTTAACTTTAAAATTTTGTATTAAATATATTTCTTTTCTTTCAATTTTTCTTATGTTCTGCCTTTGGTATTAAAATTAGGGCCTAAAATGTTGTTGGTAGTCTCAACAGAAAGGCAAATGTACTACTTTTCTTGTGCATACCCTCATCTCTTTGGATTGTACTTACTAGGTTGTCTTAAAATTGGTTCTCCTTCCTTATGATCTGGGAAGACTGAAGGTAGCAGGTTGATCTGCTTACCTTTGTACAGCTATAAGGCTTTCTTAAGGGGGACGGTTGTAGTCTTTGGACTCATCCCGGACATGTTTCTGTACTACTGCAGGTAGGAAGTCCAGCACTGAATCCCCAAAGGTGAAAATAGCCCTGCATCTCAGAAAAAAAAATCCAATTATCACATAATATATATTTGTAACATAAACAATATGCATATTTTTTCTTTTTTTACTAAACTCAACTGAAATTCATTGGAAAACACTCTGTGCATTCTGCCTTATGATAGTTTGGACTGAAAACTTTAATTAGTCTGTAGGGCTTTTTATTATTATTTTATCTTTGTTCGTTATTTTTTTGCTCAGTCTCTGTGGATATTCTGTATTTTCATCATCAAATAACTTGCTGGCTATTTTTGTCAAACAAGAACCCTGAAACCATCACACTGCAGTGCTGAGCCTATCTACCCGTTCTGTCAACAGGATGAAAGTGAATCTCAAGCTTTTTTAATTACAAGGATAACATGTTCGCTCATCTAATAATGAAGATGGTTAGCAATTTTAAATTTTAATAATCAATTACTGAAAGTAATTCTCCATTAAACCACAAGAGAGCCATTAAATCTCAAAAGATGGAACATGCTGTATGTAACAGTAGCAAAATTTCTATTTTTAAATATCATTAGGGAATATCTGATTTTCATTTCTCTGCTTTTCTTTTACCTTTTTCCTCATGCAGACCATCTCATTTTCAGCAGGAAGACAGCACATGATCTTATAAATAATAAAAGAAAACCCTTGCAAGACTTGATCCAATGTGTGAAATATGTGCTAAAAATCTAATTTGTTTCAATCCAGCATATTTTGACTGAATAATAAGGAAAGTGACTAATTAATATCTTAATACACTGAGGGCTAGGTGGCATGGTGGGCTTGATACACTCTCCTTTCACCTCAGGAGACCTGCTTTCAGATCTTATTGATATTGCAGGTGCTGAACAGTTTGGTGGTTTCTCTCTTGCTGCTGGTATAGCTGCCATCGAAAACCATAAAATTCAGTACTATTGGCAGCTTCAATTATAAGCATGTTGAGAGCTGGAAAGCAAGGATAGTACAGCTCTCGGATAGCTTGGTGTGCTTACATGAAGATGCCTATTCAGTGACAAGCAAGTTGGCAAATATAAATCAATAGTTGCTTCCAGCAGAAATAAAATAACCCCAAAGCATTGAGAGGGGAGGGAAGCAATAGATTAGTCTCACCTCAGCTGCAAAATGGCTATTTTTCTTTTCAGGGCATTTAAAATTGAGAGCCACAGAAGTGATTTGGAGTGGTTTGTTGATAATGTTGGACTAACTGTTAAAATGTATACTGTTTAAGGATATAATGCTAAAGTATGACAAATGTATACCTTGAGTCACTTTATATGGAGAAAGGACCCGAAGCATCAGTGCTAGTTTGAAGGAAAAAAAAAAAAAAAGCTCCAAAATGAAAAGATACAAGGGTTAACTTTAAAATGATACTTAGTCTTCAGCAGCCGCACTGATAGTACAGAGCACATGCATTTTTCCAGCAGATAGTAGCGTGTATTAAGACTTGCAAAGTTCAGCTTGATTCTTTGGACCCTATCGCTGCGCCGGGTGGCCCAATATTGGAACAATACACAATTCTGGGACTCTTAACATTAGTTGGCGTCAGTTCCCTGAACTCGGAAGGGAAGGTCTGTGCCTCTGATGGCTTGGCTTAAAGCAGAGAAGCAGAGTCTCATGACATCAATAGAAACTCTATCAATTTTTTCAAAGGAGATGAGATACTTAGGAGCCCCAGCTTTGTTGGAAATAAGGCAGAAGAAGGTTTAAGGTTCTCTCTCTCTTTTTTTTTTTTTTTTTTTTTTTAAAAGCCATAGCTCTGTACCACTGACGCTTGGAAAATTCTTCGCATAGTGTTCTGCTTAGCATAAAGCCTGCTGCTGCAGCCATGATAAGTTTAGTTTAAAACTTGAGGGGGAGGGAATTGTCTTAACATGGGACTCTGCATAAGACTTAGGGCTATTATCATTGCATTAGATACATCTTGTTCTTAGCTTTGTTTTTTTATTGTTATAGAACAAAATAACCACAGAAAACTGGTGCTCTCCTCTCTCTTCTTCTAGAACTTTAGGTTACAGATATAAATTGACTCTTTAGGTAAAGTTTCCACATATCTGAAGGCTTAAGTAAGGTAATAATGGTATGTTTTTCAGCTTTTTTGTTAGTTTGAACAAATTTTATTCCCTATCTCAAGCTCTTTGATAAGACTGATAAGAAGAAAACTGATATAGCTGCAGGGTTGGAGGGGAGGGACAAACAAGCTTTTGAACACAAAGCCATTCTTACTGTCTGAAATAGAAGCAAAAAAACCCCTTCAAAATTAAATATAGGTTGAGAACAATTGCTCTGAGCTTAACTTGATTATGTTCATCAATTAGGCAATTTGAAAGAAAAGGTGATTGGACCTGTGGAGCAAAGGGGAAGTATTAACAAGGAGAGGGGTGACAAGGTCACTAACCTCCATGGCACAGAGAAAGAGACAGATAATTATCATTTGTGGAACATTAAGGCAATATTTGGGAGTAGAAGGTTGGTGAATAAACTGTAATATTCCAAAAAAACATTGTCACTTTGTTTTGCCACTATAGTTGTCACTGTAGAGGCATGAATGTTAGTTCCTGTCTTGTCTCTTACTTGTTTCTTCAGGTCTTCCTCACTTCAGGGCTGAGAAATTAGATATGGAATGGTTCTTTTGTGAAAATTATTCTGCAGTAATTATTAGTATTTCTGTCCCTTTTGTCAGTTCTTTATTTGCATTTAAGTTCACAGTGGTTGTTAGGAATTAGTTAGCTGAAACCATGGACCACTTTGTAAGAGGCATAAATAATTTTAGCAGGGTGTAGTTACGGCAATTAATGTCATCTTCTGTCTTGACTGCTCTGTGATTGCCGGCTTCCATTAGGTAAAGGATAGCTTGTGTTGGGTATTTGATTCCAGTGATAGTTTTACTTTAGACTCACGGGGTTTGAAGACTAAAAGCAGAATCTTCTACTGTGAAGTGAATTTCTTCTGAGGTGTGATCATCTTCTAGCATAAATTATAATGGCTTAATGTGGGGTTTCAAGGAAGGCTGGCAGATGACAATCTGGGATATAGATGTATTGGGTGCTTCTTTATCTTGAGTATGTACATAGTACATCTTTGAAGGAGCCACATGTCTCCTAGAGGAGCTGGGATAGTCCCAAGCGTCTGGGTTTAAGGAGTATCTGCAAGGTGTTCTTGGGTTGCTCAAGGTGTTCTGAGATCAAGTGAGGTGTTTGAGAGCCTGTCTTTGTCCTCTGGGAATTTTTGATGTGTTTGGAGGCCTGAGGCTTTTGTGGAGTAGGTTTTTCATGTTCTTGCAGCTTGGGTAGACTGTACTTTTGATACTGCTGTTTCAGAAACTGTTGTTAAACTGTTAGAGGGATTACATTATTAATCTTCCAAATTAATCAAATGAAACTTAGTGGTAGCTCACAATTTACAAACAAGTCAAAACACCTGAAGAAGGGCTTCTGTGCTTGGAAACTTGTCTGACATCTCACCATTGTTAAAAATACGATTTTGCGTAGTTTGATTAAAGCTACGTTTCCAAGGAAGGGTCATCTCTTCTACTTACAGCTGTAGAACATCATGAGTACAACAGCACCACTGTCAGCAACCAGAGGTGCATAAGTATATTTGGAGTCTCAGATCTTCTCCTGAGTGTCTATCCTTGTGCATGAGCTCAGGCAAATTTTGCTTCTGGACATCCTGACTGTAACTGGTAATACCGTGATACTATTAGCGTGCCTAGAGAAATGCTGCGTGCTGTTCTTTGTTTCTTTGTTCGCCACAGCCTTCGTTGTTTAATTCTTCCTATTTTCTTCTTTGGAAATACTTGTCCTTTCTCTCCATGGTATATTTGGCTTGCTTTCTTTTTAGTTTTGCTCAAACTGTACTATTTCTGTCTGATTTTGAATTTTTATGGCACTCTTCAAAATTTGAAATTCATTACATCTAATGTCCTCTATCCTCTGTGCAGCTTCCCTGCTGTCTCTGCTAACCTGGCTGGTGACACAACTGTTGCTCCTTTGATGTCCCCAACCCTGTCCTGCTGTGCTTTCAGTGGTTTTGGCTGTTTCCCTCTCATTGTAGAGTGAAAATAATTTTTCAGAGTACAGAGAGAAGCTTTTAAGTGTAGGCTTACATGTTGCAATGGCATAAACCCTAGAAATACTTAGATATCACACAGATAAGCAGGAACACCACAAAGTTTAACACAGTTTCACATCAGTAAGTGTTGCCCAACCCTTGGCAGTACAATCACATCATCTCCGCAGAGATATTGGTTGTGCAAACTGCCTTCTGACATGCTGCAGGAGGGAATGATTAAATACTTGTTTAATGATGTCTGAATGGAGAGGTAACTATCAGCCAAGCAAATCAGCTGCTGTCCAGGACTGCATATGAACTGTGGTATAGAGAGGTTTTCTCATGCCATAGGTAAGCAGTGCAAATTCAGTTTAATTGCAGCTATATGCTAGTGGTGTGTAAATATAGGACGAAACCCCCCCATACGTATAGATACAACAGTTTCTCTCAGCTAAACAGGGACAATTTTTTTTTTCCTGTGTGACTAGAAAGTCTTCCACTATGAAGAAATAAACTTTCCTAGTATGATTTTCTCCTACTGTGTTCAAAGAGATGGGATTATATTCTGTGTAATAAGCGTGATGGCTGTTAAGAAAAAACATGACCAGAAATCCTCAGAAAGAGAAGTAAAGAAGCTATCTTCAAGAACCTAGGAATTATCTAATTACTCAGGCCAAAGTAGTGGTAAAATCTAGATGTTCTTGCCATCCAGTGCTAGTCGCATACAGTAACAAACCAAGAGGAGTTCGGATAAAGAAAAAAATCTTGGGTCGGGTGTATGTGCGTGGGAGGAACTGACTTTTGAAGATGAGTTTAAAAAAACTAATTCTGTTGTAGTCATGCATAGTTTGGCTATGCAAATGAAATATTAGACATGGCAAGGGCTTAAGAGCAAGCAGCAAGAGGGAAGGGGAATCTTCAATATTAGCAAAAGGCTGCAGTTAGGCAAACAGAGATTTGCAGCAAATGTTTCCTGAAAGCATTCCACAATAAAGCTGAAGTTGTGTGTTTATTTAGTTGTATGCATTTTTTATGTCTTGCTGAAGACTGATGCTACTAGATATTCAGCTGACATAAGACTTCGTTGTGGTATAAGCAGAATTTAAGTAGCTTTGGTGATGGTAGGGACAGATTTTGAGGAAGAGTTGGGGAGAAGGGCTGCTTTTGAGGTCCTGGAATGAATGCAGGTGTTAGGGGAAACAGCTTTCTTTACTTTCATCCTCCCAGGATGATCCATCCCTTACCATTTCTTCAGAATGTGTATTAATTATTTTTCCACGAGACACCTTCATTACCTCCACTCCTTACATTCTCTTTGTAAGCATGAGTTCCGGCACCTTCCTGTACTGCTGGGAAGATGGACAGTGATGGCTCTTATTACAGGCAGAGAAAGGGCTCATCCCAACGGGAGCTGTGTGGTAGAAAAATTCCTGGTCCCTACTGCTGCCAGAGTTTGAGGACAGGAATTGCTTTGGTGTGTGACAGCTACCTCTTGCGGCGAAGACTCCAGTCCACGTTCAGTCCCCTCTCTTGGTGAGAACAAGAAATGATGGTTGTCATGGACTGACCTGGAACTGCCGATACTCATAGTGTTGCAGTGTTTTTTCTCTTACTCCCTCTTTCTTTTTACCCCCCCAAGATTCTGGATTTAATAAATTGCTGGTGTTCTTGCTTATGAAGGTCCAATCTGCACGTAAAATTTCTGAGACAAAATTACAGCCTCTAAAAATTGTTTCTGTTTATTCCTTTTAGTGACTTAATGAAAAGTGCTCACTGAGTTTAGGGGTTCAGGGATCAGATTGTTATATTTTTTTTAAGTCTTCTTGACATTTAAATTTAACTAGAATAATTTACCCTTTTGACAGCTCAATACTTTCTTTTTCCATGCATACTTGCATAACACACTTCAGGTCTTTTGGACAACATGCAAATTCAAGGTCCTGACCACCTGTGGTCATTATAGATTTCATGGCACTTTTTTGCAAGAGGAGGAAAGTTAACGCCAATGACCTGGCCAAATTCCAGCTTCAGTAATTACATTCTGCCTTTCTAAAAATGTCTTTGCTGTTTTCAAATGGAAAAAATCTACTCTTCATTTTGTTCCCAAAAATACTGCCTCGTGATGCTGACTGCTCTAAAAACCTTCAGTGTGGACCAGACAGGTTTAAGCATGGACTCAGGCAGTCACCATTTGCTTGGCTCTCTCTGGAGCTGTCGACTTTGTGCTAAATACTTGCACACACACAAATAGCTAAAAGGAGTTCTGCGTAATTCATAGTTAAAGTTTGAATCTCAGCATGTAATAGTTCCTTTCATGATGAAAGCATTTCATACCTCAGAGGATTTTTACTATTTGTCTCATGTTTCTTTATGAAGAGTTCAAAGTACTTTCAAGAATGCTTGCTACTCTTCTCTGTAAAGTTTCTATTTTTTTTTTTTTTTTTATGGCCAGAAAAGGAAGAAAAGAATATTTAGGAAATGTTTAGAAATCTAATACTCCTACTTGGACCAGTTCTTGGTCATGTGAACAACCATAAAAATATAATTATGAAGCACCAAATGAGATTCTTGCATGGTCCTTGTATTCACCTATGCTAAAATAAAAATTGTTTCTCTTCAATGTTTCTCTCCAGTATACTGCCTTCCACCAGCCTGTTCCTATTTACTATATGTGTATTTTGATAAGGCATCTTCTGGAGGCTTGCTTTTGTGGGTAGGGAAAGGATAAGAGTGTAAGAGAAGTGACAAAACTTCTTCATTCAGTTCAGCTTTGTATTTAAACGCAGGCCTAAGTAAACGGCAGAAAGGTATCTTAATTTAAAATCAAATCCATTCATATATTGAATGTCTTCTGAGCTGTGTAGCTAATGATTAGGCACTGAAATGTTTGCACAAGAGTATAGCTGTGTAGCTCTCATGAGCAGAGAGTTGGGGAGAAGTCCACATGGTGTGCTGGGATGTGCCAAGAGGAGTACAGTTCATCTGAAGAACTTGATAAATGTTTCAGAACTTCTCTAACCCAGTTGGTCAAGTTTGTTTTGCCGTTTTGCTAATGAATTCCCTGTACGCTGTAGCCTTATAAATAAAACCAACTTCACCATAAGCTGAAACCACCTCTCTCCTTAAAAACACATACTACAATAAAAATTGAAAGTAATATACCAGGAATAATCTCAAAGTTTGTACTCCATGTGTGTAATCAGTGGAACCTATTGAAATGTTTGGAGACTGCATCTGTGTATTAAAGAAAAAAAATTCCAATCTAAAAATAAGAAAAGAAAAAGCAGATTGTCACATTCTGCAATGCTGGCATAATGATTACTGGACACAAGTATTCAAAAATGCACATGCTATTTCTCTGCATGATCATGGGAAGACATATTTTCTTACTGCCATGACTGCAGTTTTGTTAAGTAAATCTTGCAAAACACAACACCACAAACTTTGGAAATGCAGCTTTAGCATTGTTCTGTGTTCAATAATTAAATACAAAATGCAAGAAGTTGCCTTCTTGACTTTCAAATCATACTTTTGCCACATCCAAAATGAAACACAACTGCAGGGTACTAATAAAAGTAGGCATGACTAGGCAAGGTAATTTCCTCCTGCATTAATCTTAAATTCTTTAAGAGTCATCAGAGTTTTATTTCACTGGTTCTGGTTTAAATGGCTGAGCTTAACAACACATTAAAACTTGCACTGGGGAGATCAATTTCAAACAAATGCTCCCTTTGCAGTTGTGCCTGTATGAAGAAAAACAATCTTCTGTTGATCAGAAACTCAGTGTATATTAAACAGCATTCGAAGGAGCCAAGTGACTCTCGTGTATATTTTAATAGGGCTGGATGCTTGATGTCCACTTGTTTTGTTAAGAACAGTTTAATTTTAACAGCAAGCGTTCAGGACAGTATTTCCTTCTGCTCTGAGACTCACAGAGCACAGAATGGATGAGTAGCTGTCAGGGAGCAGGTTGCAAGTAACCACAACCAAAGTCCTGCTGTGCAGTAGATCACTCATAAGCAATTTTTTTTCTTGTAAGTGACAGTGTCTAGCTCAGATCCCTAAGAAATCAAACATGCTTTTAATCTGATTTACAAATTTACATCTCTTCCCTTCTGGGCTCCCTTTTGCTGGAGAGTGGTGGGATAGAAAGGGCCCCAATTTAATTTCCTGAATTAAGGACAACCCTTAAAGGGGCTCTTCTCCATGCCCAGTCTCTGTGTTACAGAGGAGATGACCTTATTTATGCTATAGTTGAAAAAAAAAGAGGGCAAGTTAGGATTGTGTCAACCCTTGTTCGTTTCTGTGATCCTAATATGGCTAAACGCTTATCCTAGTCAATGTAAAGAAGGGTAAGGCAACTCTGTTGTGTGACTGTAGGTGTCATCTTATGCCTTGGCATTTGGAGATTATTTAGGCAGTGAAAGTAACAGGTAAGAATGAATTATTGTAACAGCAATCACACTTCCATTTAAATAGTCCTAGTGAAATCTTTGCAACTATTTATATCAGGTAAATATAATTACAATCTAAACTTCCCAATTTCTGAGTCGTGTTATCTGATGTCTGGAAGCAATATTTGAATGAAGCAGCCAAACATAATTAAATTTGACTTCTGTTGTCTAGTAGCAGGTACGTAACTTCGTTTAGTTTAATATGTCAGTGATTTTTAGCAGAAATACTCAAGTATTTTTGGAGGAAACTAAAATAGCTCTTGCTGAGTTTTATGTTGCCTTTTGGCCTTGACCAAGCTAATTTGGTGGCTGCTGGTGCTTACGTGGCAGGTACCTCTGTGACAACAATGTAGATTTACTATCATCAGAGCCATTCTCATCAAGAGGCATGGGATAAAATTTATACAGCTCTTATCCCTGGGAGGGGCTTGCAGCCAGGACTGGGAGGCCTTTTTCCCCTTCTTCAGGTTTTTATTTCATGGATTAGTCTCTCTGCTCTAGGGCTTCTAAGTGTTGTATGTTTTATCAATCATAGGCATCCCTGCTCACCTTGTGCATTCAGATGGCTACGGGCAAAGTCTGTTTATTTTGACTAGTTTCTCATAGGTTAGTAAAGGGTCAATTTGGTGAGCAACAATCAGATGGCCTTATATTTCTCATCTGGATTCCCCACCACGTTAGACGTATTTGGCTTTTTCTTTCTAACTTGGATGTAGCAGAGTTATTAGAAGAAGGAAGAAGAGAAAGTTCTTCAGGGTCTACCAGATATTATTCCTAGCTGTTAATCCACCATAAGAACTGACTGATTACCTACCATCTGCACCAGATTAGCAATAATCTTACCTTCGTTAACCAAAACGTGCAACGTTCCCACCATCTTCTCCCTTTGTTCTGACAGAAGCAAGCATTGCCTCTGCCAGCCTCTAGCGTCCTTAGCAGTTGGAGCTGCTAATTTTTCTGTAACTACAATAAGTCATCAGTGATTATTTTCAGACAACTTTCAAATATGCATATTAGGTAATTAAATTTGCAATAAGTGTCACTCTGCTATGCTAATGTTAAATGTGCAACCCTTTCCTTGTCCTTCTGCATTAAGCCTTTCCTAAGCTGATATGTCAATAACTAATTTTTTCCAGCTGTTCTAGATCAACAGTTATTTTCTGAGCTGTGATGAAAAAAAAAAAAGCACTCACCTCACTTATACTCTATACAAACGAAATATAGCACCTTTAGAAGTCACTTTATTGTTCTCAGGTGTCATAGTCTAGCTTCTAATATTACTCTTCTCCTTTAGTACCACAAAACACTTAAAGATATAAGATATATGCTTGTATTGCTTCTATTTTGGGCCTTTTGAATCTGTCAAGGTGCAAGACCAACAAACCTTTAATGTAGAAAAGGGTCTTAGATTATTAAAAGACTAACTTGTACCCAGAAAATCTAATAATTGCAAGTAATAAATTTTCAAAAATACAGAAATCAGGGAAGACAGTAACTTTTTTCTCTTCAAATAGTTTCTTAAGAAATAAATTGTTCTTAGTCGGGTTGGGGTGGATCAGAGCTCAATCCTTTCAAAAGGCTGTTTCTGAGGTATTTTGCTCTTTAGATTTCCTGGCATAGGGCTCAGGTTATTCTTACTTTTACTTAATTCTTAGGTCTTATCTTCGAAATGCGAGACTTTAACAGTTGTCCAGGCAGAGAACCAGACTATTCATATTTCATCATTTTTAGTGGCAGACTTTGTATTGTTATGTTAACAGTTGGACTTGATGATCTTGAGTCTTTCTCAACCTAAGTGATTCTATGATTCACCAGGATTCTTGCAAATTGCCCTACCTACTTCTGCCATCCCCTCTTAAGTTTCACAGTACAAGTAACACAATATTATTAAAAAAATTATTCCTTCGTCCTTTCTTGCTACAGAATTTTATAGAATATATCTGAGTTGTGATAATTGGAACTGAAGAAGCTTTCCTGGATGAGAAAGAGAAGGTGGGGGGTAACTTCCAGGCACTATGGAGTCAAGCCAAACCCCTGTTTAAATAATCTTCAGTGAGTTTTCTGTGTATCATGCATTCCTCTCATCCCCTGGAAGGAAAGCAAAATAATAATTGTTCTCCCTCTTGACTATGTCTATTTGTGAAAAGCAAACTTAATCTGTTTGTCCTTTACCCCATAGTTCCTAAAACAGTGCCTACTAACACATGCTTGGTAAAACCTGGGATGATCTTAGTAACACATTTTCAGCAGTGGCAGCAGTACTCCCTAAAGACGTCTTTCTTCCCTGTGGCAAGCTTATGGACTGAAGTAGCAACCATGGTACAAATTTCTTTTCAGCCATCAGTGAGCACTCCCTTAAGTGCAACAAAAAAGGTGGGAGCAGGTAACTAGACATTTGGCAGAATGAAAACATAAAAGTTGTTTGCACTTGGTTTACTATATTCTAGAATGATATTCCTTATTGTAAGTGTACATTGTGTATGTTCTAGAAGACTTTCTCCGCATGGAATATGTAACATAGGATGCTACACATGTTTGCCTATAGAAAGTACATATTATGACTGAAAAAAGAAGTGATCATATATTTCAAGACTGTGTTGTAATACACACGCATCAGGGAGCAGAGCTATCGTAGTGTGTGCAGTCTCAGGCTTTGTCACTTCTTGATTGTGAGTTCTTCCCAGCACAGCCTTAATGGCAAGCACAGCATCCCTGCTAGATTTCAACTTGCTCACGCAACTGGGCTCCGACTTCTTTCATGTGACTCTCCTGATGTAATTACACATAAGGTCATCCCTATGTTTAAAACAAAGCAACTTTGAAATAAATATTGCAGCAGAGCAAATTTCTTTCAACAAATCAACAACCTTGACTTGGGGAGTGAAACGTCTGCTGTCAAATGACTAAGCCCCACTTAGGGGAGTTTACAACACAAGTTCTGACCACACTTAAATTGGAACAGTGACAAGGTGATTACGTGCAGTCTTGATGTCTTCCTCAGTATGGGAAATAGAACATAATAGATTTTTGTGCAGAAAGGTGCCGAATGCCCTAGTTTTTCTGTGTTAATATAATTTAAAGATAGGTATGTGCAGAGAACTGTCTCAAAGGAAAAATTCTTTATGAAGATAGTTTGCTTTGTTATACGTGTTTGGTATGCAGAGGAAGAAAGTCCTTTTTCTCTTCTTCACCTACCAGCTAAAATACAAGAATAAAAAATTTGAGAGTTATTTTTTAAAAATACTGCTGTTATTAGATTTATTAACATGAAGTTAGTTAGCCACAAGACATTCAAGGTGTGGTTTAAAGGGCTTCTAAGTCCTCTGTATAGCCTACACAGTTGTGGGTTTGGACCTGCAGGTATATATGCCCTTAAAGCGTCACAGTACAGCTGTTGTGACACTGGATGTAGCAATAACTAACATTTAGGGGCCTCATTTGCAACACAAAACCTCTACTTTGGCTTGTTTGACTGATAGAGATTTACTGATAGCATAAGCCATCAGATTTACTGATCTCTTCTATGTAAAGACACTTATAAGGCAATCATCTGAATTAGTCAATAAGAAATCATGATTACAAGTGGTATTGAAACATTACATTAATTTTTCAGAGCTTGAACATCTACCTCTATGTGGTATTTATAACTGTAATTTATCTCTTGGTGTTTGATCCTTGGAGCTGTTTCTTTACAAAAAACGAAACGGGATATTCCTTTCCTGAAAGTGATTTCTATCCGCTGGTAAGAGGTGTTCAGCAGAAGGAGCATCGGTCAGACTGGCAGAGACTTGAACCTCTATCAGGTTCACACCCATATCTTCTTTTTCAGTGAGAGGCCTCACTATGTTATACTATATCTAGGTTGCTTTTCCCCTTCTTTGCAGAAAAGATGTGTTGGCCTGAAGGGAAGAAGCAGGATTCCTGGCTGGAGCACTCTGCTAGGAAAGGGAAATCTGTGCTTTGCTCCTTACTCTAGTGGCTGTTTGTATTTTACCCGTTAACTGTTTCATGTAAAGTGCGTGAAATCTGGTTCATGAAAGCAGCTTCCCGGTGGGCTGTATGAATACATGGTCATTCAGTGCTCAAGAATAAGATACTTCTAAGCGTATTTAGAAGCAGAACAAGAGAGTAAGTCTCCATAGTCCAATGACTGTTGTGAAGAGATACCTGCAACTATAAGCTAAGAAAATGAAACCGTATTAGCTGTGGCAACCCTGACTGTGCTAATCATCACATCTCAAGAAAGCTAATATGGTTAGACTACTTCTGGTATCTGAGATGGACTGGGAACCTTATGGGCTATTGCTGGCTTAAGTGTAGGCTGTGTCAAAATGTAGATACTTTGTGCTGTTTCAGACAGTCTTGGAGCATTCAACATATCTGCACGTGGCCAGAAGATGTGCTATGGGAAACCTGCATGTTTCTGGACTGGCAGCTGGAGACCAGGAAAAATATTCTAGGGTTCCTACAAAAGTACTTGTAATGGGATGCAACTGAATCCTATTCCTGGGCACAGCTTTGGACATCTATGGAATTTGACAAGCATCTAGAGGCTGGCGTGGTTGGATTTCTGAACATGAATCTGCCCAGTCCCACGCTAACCCGGCAAGTAAGTATGTGTGCATGATTCCAGTGAAGTGGAAGGGAAGGCATAGGCTGGGGTTACTGACAGATGGCTGAGCTGCCCCGTGGGGAGGTAGGAGGTATGGATTTGAACCTCGTCAGACAGCAGAGGAAATAGATACCTTACCACAATTTAATAATACACTTGAGCGTACACTCAAAAGTGCCTATTGGGAGTGTCTGAGTTGCAGAACAGATGCTCTCCATGCTGCAACTTGCAGTCTTACTCCCTGATTGTCTGAACCGAACCCTTCTGGATTGACAGTGAACTTAAGGCTCTCTCTGAGGGGACCTCTCCAAGGGGACCGTGCTGAAGACCTCCCTCCAACTCGCAGTCTGAACACAGCCACGCGTGTCTGGGTGCCAGCAGGCACAGGGGAGCGTTGTCTTGCTGAGCGTATGCAGCTAAAATGCTTGAATTATGATACCTGGGGAGTCCTGCTGTGCTGCACCCTCATGTTTTCTATTCTGCAAATATGCATAGTTAGATGGTTTATAGACAGATCAGACACTATTTTTTTTAACCTAGTCTATGCTCAACTTATGTCGCGATGTCTTCATGCACAGAGCATGAAGGTTCTCCTCCTTCTTCAATACATTAGCGTAACGGAATCATAATGTAGTTCAGTGTATGTTCAGTTCATAGAGCAAAAAAGTTATTGCTGTGTGTTTGGCTCCAAACTACTCGGCTGTGATCTCTTTGAAGCACAGTCAAATCTTCGCTACCTGTATGGAAAGGACTTCACAGGACAAAAACTCCTGTATCCCTGGCTATTTTGCTGTATATCCCTAGTGCTGTATTGAAATAGAAAGTAATGATATTGTAGTTACAGTTTTTCAGTGAGAATGGGAAGGAATAATAAAGCTGCACTGTCAATTCATGGTAAAATTAAAGATTTAACTCTAAGAAATACAAGCTTTCTATTATGCTTTTGTACTGTAGTGACATAAACAAATACTTTTTTCTCAAGCTGAAATCATATAATTTGTATATATTCTCAGGATGATCCCTTTTCTAATTTTTTGTTAAATCAAAGGTGGAAATTATGATGAAGTAAGCTTCAAATGTCTTTTTTTTTAAATTTTTTTCTCCCTAGTACCATATGAACCACTCATTCAGGCAATAGCTATAAATACATAGTGGCAGACAAACTGTACAAATGAACTCAGAGCTATATATATATTTGAGAAAGAAAGAGGTTTTTGCACTGGTTAAAGTAGAAAAAGGAACATGTTCCTGTGATATCAAAATACAGCTTGATTGAAGATATGCACTGGCGTACAAGCACACACAATTACTGCTTGAGCTTATGAAAATGTAGCTCTTAATATCTGTTCTAACCCCCATTAGGAATATTATAGAGTTGCAGTCTGCATCTGTATTGGTTATTTAATGGTGATAGTGCATATTGTAATTGATCTAGATAAAGATGTTAGCATAAAGCATGGCAGATGTGCTTAAACCTTATGTCCCTATGTAGTCATATTGGCCAATGATGGCTTAATTTTTCTCTGAGATAAAATGTGCAGCTCCACGTTGTAGCTTGATGTATCTTTTAAAAGCAAAATTCCTGTGCATCTTTATTTAAAGTGACAGAGTTTTTATCAAAGAATACAGATAATTAAGTGCTGAAACTGAAAACCATCTCCGAGTGAAGAATTCTGGTGATTTTGTGTGTGTGATTGTTTACAGATTTCGTTCTCCATTTGCTCCCAAAGAATACACTTAAACACTCAATCAATGAATAACCTACAGCAGTTTGTTGTAGATTCAATAATGGGGAATGGTGCATTGTACCAGGATAGTCAGATATACCCATAGGGAGTGTCAGTGGTCAAAATGCTTCCATTGCCAGAAGGTAGTCTGAAAATGGTCTAGAAATTCAATACAGCATTGACCCTACATTGTATACATGATCTGCAGTCAGTTTCTCAAGCTTACTTGAAGTTTAAAAAACAGGCATTTTAAGTCTAGGATTCAAAATATATATATATATAAACATATATTCTGGATTAAAACTATTTTTCTTTCTCTAAAGTTGCAAGGTGAGGAGACGTTTGTTTTGCTCCCCCACCCCGTACGTTCTTGCTGTTTTGTTTTAGCACAAACAGATTTTATGCCAGTGAGGTTTATGAAAATACAGTCTTAGAAAATTTACAGGCAGTTTCCCCCCCATGCTTTGTCACGTTTCTCTACCTGGTCTGACACCAAAGTTTTTGAAATGCGTAGCGATACCAAATTACAGACAATATGTATGTTGTTAGACTTACTGAAAAGCTTTAGCTCCTGTTGATATCAGAAGCTGTCTTGAGTTATGAAGTTAATAATTCTGCACGTTAATGTAAAAGTTTATTTAAATATTTCAAATTGAAATTAAAAATACGAATGACATTTTAAAATATAAAGAGCATATTATATTTCTTAATTGTTTACCACAGTAGGCAGTTTTTTAATGTGTAAAAGAAAACTAAACCCATTTCCATCTTTGCATATTTTTATTCTCTGGTTTTGTTTTGAATTTTTTTTAGAGTGGGAGTAATAAGTTTTGAGTAATCCTACCTGGTATCCTGCTTACTCCTAATCCCCAAATGGATCCTGTGCTGCAACTTCTTGTATGGAACTCAAACTTCCTGCTAATTAACACATCTCAGCCTTGCTCCAGTTTACCGACCATTCTAGGTAAGTTAGACGCCTTTATTCTGCAATGTGTTTCTTAATTTTTAAATTGTCAGTCTCGCTAAACTAAAGCAAAGGTATGTGTTACATTGCCCTGTGCTTCAGACCGATGCATATTAAAGTGAGCGTTACTACTAAATACTTAGAAAAACAGTCATTAGACTAAGTGCCTTGAGTTATGCATATGACCATAAAGTGAGATTACACCACTTTCAGTTTTTAATGTCAGGATTCATATGGTGTCACTGGCTGGTTTTCAGAAAAGAGTGCACAACCCTAGTGCTTGCTTCCCAAATGGAAGTCTAATTGTTCTATTAAAATAGCAGCCATCAACTTTTTGGTTTAATTCAAATTTTTAAAAAGACCTTTGTCCCTTGAGATTGTTTGCCATGATGAAATATTTCAACTGTATCTTATTTAACAGATGCAAATGTTTCGTAAAAGCAAGAGAGCAAAATAACCTTTCAGCTTTTTCTGAAGCCTAGAAGTGTTTTGTTTTGCCAGCTGTCTATGAAAGTTCAGTGCATAAAAGGTTAGGAGCCTGACTTTTTTCTGTCTTGTATATCTTTGAAAAATTGGTTTATGGCGAGTCATACATCATGTAGCTAAGACATATGGGAATAGTTAAAGATTAAGGTAAATAGACAAATTGAACTGCTTTAAATCATTTTTCCCTGTTTCACTTTTATGAAAGAGCTTATGAACAAAAGTTGACATTAAGCAATCACAATAGGCTATTCTATATATTTTAGACAGTGGTAAAGACTTTAGTGTCAGAAAGTGTTGCATCACTGATGCTTATATCAATTTGATTGGTGTCCAAGTTTTAAAAATGTTACTTTGTCAAGTCATAACCTTTTCTGAGTCTTTCATTTGTCATTGTTTTGATGATTATATCTTTAAAAAAAAAGCTAAAAAAAAAAAAGAAAAATGTTCTGTGCATCAGGAATCATAAGACTTTTCTTATCAATTGTTTGGATAAAGTTAGCACTTTTTTCATTCTTCTGTAATGTGACTGCTTAGATGTTTTGGTGTAAATGTTTCATTTTAAACACAAAGATTAGCAATATCACTCAAGAAGAGTACGTTAGAAAAGCATTTTCATGAAATATCAGAACAGAGTTTGGATTGCAAAGTCATAAATGAGAAGATTTTAGTCGCTATACTCTGGCTGTTATTGACAATAGTATTACCATGAGCTCGGGCCTTCCAGACCAAAAGAAAAAGTGTGAGCTGACAAAGCAAGGTAAGTCAGAGTATGAACTTGATATAAGTGGACAAGTATTTTTGTTCCTCTCTTCACTGGTCCAACAAAATACGGCTATTCTGTAGATACCAAATAACTAAGAGGGAATGGGTCTGTTTTGCCAATTTGTGTTCTTGAGTCTTTGGGAAGGAACTTCAGAAATAAAAAGCAATAAGAATTTGCATTAAAAATGCCATCCACGATTTTAAACTGGTGTTTCCTTTACTTTGTGATTTCAGACCAATTATTTGTGTTTTCATTCGGAAGGGCTGGGAGCTGGGGTGGGTGTTCAAGATGAGTTGACCATATCTAAATATTTCTGTGTAATATAGGAAGCTTTAGGGGCAAGACAACCGAGCTACCAGTAGGAATTTTATTCAGATCCTTGGGGGCAGCTTAACCAAGCAATCTTAAATTAAAACATCAGTTTCTTCTAAATGGAGGCTAAATATAATGATTGTTGTCATGTTTTTACAACTGTTGAGGATAACGTGACTACATAGCTGCATGAAGTTTTACTCCTTTACAGTATTTGCCTGTTATTTCATTGTAGGGAGATTATTGCTACCCATAATTTGTAGGCCTTATATTTTCATTTGTCTAATACTGGTCTTGTAGATAATAGTGAATTGGTTTTATTTTAGCTGTATGCAGTAATACTAAATATGCTAGCAGTTTCTCTGATCGTATTAGAAATTGGTAATTTATATCAATCTGCATGTAAAGCAAAAAATTCTGAATATCTATTCTTTTCTAAAAGGTAATTTTATTTCCAATACAGATGAGGGGCACAATTATAGAAATAAAATAAGATTTAAGGCTGGCAATGGTCTTCTCTATAGCAAGGTAATAATATTGCTTTGTAGCTATTTTTAATGGGTCGCATATTATTTTGAATTAGAGGATGTATTTGGACTGTTTCTGTGCACTATGTGTTAACCAGGCACTGATTGTTTTCAGAACCATGGGTATCAAGGCAGCTTTTAGCCTCTGTGGTAGGAAAGTGTTTGTTGCCCAAAATCTATTGCTATCTTCCCTGTCCATTGCATCAGCTAAAAAAACCCACACAACTGAACAAACCCCTACAATGTGAAAATAATTCTTAGGTGAGTTATATTCCTTAAATTAGTGGAGAAATGACTCTTTTTGCTTTTCTAGAATAAATTTGGATATTAACCGTGATTATTGAATTACATTGCAATTTTTAAGTTAAAAAGATACATTAGCAACATTTTCTGGTGAGGCAACTATTCTCTCCCTCTTTTTCTTAACATTGGCTATGGAAAGAGAGCCGGTGAGCTTAGCGGGGCATCCAAATGCAGCTCAGTTTAGGCAGGGGAGCTTTGACATTTCAATCACAAGAGGGAGCTGTTGGAGCTAAAACTACTAGAAGCGCGCACTTCCACATGCCGTTTTAATCAATACTGCTCAGTTCTAAATATTTAATGAAATACATTAACAATTATTAGTTTCCACCATCACACCCTATGACTACCACTGACGTGCATTTTCTAAGAGAAGTATGAAAACAATAATTAAAGCGAATAAACCTATACATTGGTAGCAATATATTTGGCGTGTGTGGGAACAACAGCCAATCTTTTCTCCTTATGTTGGTGACAAGCTTAAATCTGCTTCAAAGCAAACAGTCTTGTCAAGCAGTGAAACATACTTTTGTTATAGAAACCTTTGTTACTCATTTATGTTGTTGTGTATCAAAAGTCTGTGGGTACAACTTTTCTAGTGGCTCCGGTAGGAAATTGAGCACACACACGAATATCATATGGTGAAGAATGTCAGTTTATATGAAAATTGAAGAATTATCTGTTTTCCCCCTGCAGTTATGCACAAAGGCATCATTGTCAGTTGCCTTTCTTAGACCTTCGCTGCAGGCATGATCAGACTCAAGCAGACAGCTATTTTCCTTTAATTTTCCACAGCAAGCCAGTAATGCTTATGATTATTGAGGAGTCAGGAAAAGTTTAGCTTCATCAAGTGACATGTAGTGTTGCAATTAGTTACTTAAGCACTTCTTATAAAATTTTCTACTACGGTATCTAGCTTGTCAGATGCAGCTAAATATTAGCATCTCGTATTAAACAGGAGAGTAAAAACTCCTAGCAGAAAGCACAGCTGACAGCTCTCAACATGAGCTGAATGATCACTCACAATTGTAATCGATTCTGTAAGTACTGAACACAAACCCCCAGGCAATTGAGGAAAATAGGATGATGAAGGACTGCAAACTAATACGTTACACATCTTCATTGATTAGTCATTGATTAACCATTATTTTTCTGAATGACAAACAGCTAGTGGTAAAGTAACTGAAGCTGATGATTTATTTACATGTTAGACAGAAGATGACTTCTTTATTCAGCTGATCGTGAGCTAATGCGAAATCATAAGGCAGCAACAGTTTTAGAATAAAGGCAGGTTTATAATCTTTTTTGACAGCGTTCCTAGATTCAAAATGATTTTACTGGAAAGAAATTTAACTTTCAAGCAACACATGAAATTCAAATGCGGATCATCTACATGGTACCTGTAGTATAACTACATTTAAAGAGAAGATCATTTTATAGACTTGGTATTTACAACAATATTGATCAGTGTTTATCGAACTTTTAATTTAATTCTCTGTTTTGTTCAGTGCCTTATTGGCAATTAAACACAGCTGCAGAAATGGCAGAATAATGGTTTGTAATATACCTACTATCTTTATTATTCTGAAAATACCTCAAAACCCTAGCTTTGAACACCCCATGGAATTAGGAAACACATAATTAGGAAGCAGTCTATGCATTTGGAGATCAGTTTTTTTCTTTAATACATATCAAACATCTAATTATAATCAGCTCCTACCAATGCAGTATGAAGTAAAACTGATTGCAGTGGAATGTAGCAGGTCAGTTGAAGTGAGGTTTCTGCCAGTCCAGTGGACTTGTGTTGAGAGTCCAGTTGACCTTTTCCCCTTCTGTTTTCTTTTGTACCGTGTTTTTTTTTTCCCCTTCCTCCCTTAACCGTGAACAAATCTACTCCTAGTGAAGGTAGTGCTTGAATCAGTTTAAGGAAAGCGGCCTATGGCACTCTCTGGTACAGTCCACTTCAGCTATGAAAGCATTGTGGACAATGCCTGTTACTTACTGCTGATGAATCAGTAGAATTCTTCACTTTTCTTTTTTATAGTATTAATTGTGAGGAACTTTTTGTAAGCACATGGATATGTTTCTTCATAGGAATTATATTCTAACTTAACAGTAATTAATATAGAGGGCTAGTGATGTGTGATGTCTGTTAACTTGTTATCAGAGAGATTTTCAATGAAAGATGTGTGCTTTCAGGAAATATGAATGTAGAATAACTATTTAAGGGAAATTCATCACCATTGCTGGATTTAAAGGTTAATTATCATATCACATAAAAAAAGAGAGAGATGGCAGTATACTATAGAACTGCAGTTAAAGTGTAAATGTGCTTGATACCACCTCTAATAACTGTTCCATTATTAGACATACAATCGTGCAGTTCTGTTGTCTTCTGGTCTTAATAGTTTTCTAATTCTGTAAATTAATACATTAAAATATCACTACACACTTGGCCAACTCTTAATACATCAAATTCCCTCCCCCTGTTTTGTTGCGAAAACTTTTCATATACCTTTTATCTTCTGTTCATGTTTTTATGAGAGGCAGGCTTATAAGTGGATAGCAACTGATATCCAGGTGGTGGCTTCTGAACACGTTTAGTATGAACCTCTGCTAAACTGTTAGCTTTACTGTTGAAACATTTGTCAACTGGCAGTTTTTACATTAAAAAAAACACACACTAAAACCCCATGCTCTTTACTTTTGTATTTGTAACTTGCTTGCAAAAGAGCGCTGGGGCAGTGGTGAATTTACATCATTATAATTTTTGCCTTTCTGCCAACTGTGTAAAGTTGAACCATTTTGCCTTTTGGGACATCCAGTTGTCCTATAGTTTCAGGACTGTGCTGGACTGGCAGTAGAAGCGTTTTACCAGGCACCAAGTTGCTGCTTGCTAAGCAGTTTCGTGTTATGAGCCCTGAAACGATGGCACATATCGGTTCGACATGTCTCAATTATAAATCTCTACCTTCTCACGGCTAATCAGCCGTGTGCGTTTCTGGGGAACCTGCAGCATTCCTGCGCTCCCAAGTGCTGCCTCGTGCTGCTCGCTGAGCATTTGCAACTGACTGCAGTGTCTGAAAAGTCTGAAAAATAACAAAAGTCTGAAAAATAGCAAAAGAAAAATAGCTCTTGCAGTAAAACCACAAGGAAAAGCCTCCAGGACAAGGTATGAAAATACACAGTTCCGTTCCAGTTACACCTGCACTTTCAATACCTATCTCTGGTTCCCTGTGTAAAAGGCATAAGAAATCCAATGAATCCTTATATAATTTTGTGTGTCATACTCTGTTTGTGTTACCCATTTCAATTGCCAATTAAGGGGACTATTCGCATGAACAAGAGTGTGATGCGGCCTACTATGTCATGCTGGTACATACTTCATAATTGAGGAAAAGAAAGAAGTATTTTTGATTTTTCTTCTCATTCTTTTGAGTCCAGATATGTTATCACAACTACACATGGGGAATAATATGCCTCAGTGTCTTCAAGCACATTTAATATCTTTAAATTTTTAAATGAAAATGTAGCTGTCAATTTTAAACTAATTTGGATGGACAGCAATAAAATGCAAACCTCACTTCAAATTAGAATTTTCAGTGAGGATTTCTAATGGAAAGTAATTGCTGACAATAGGAAATGACAAATTACTAATTACTTAGTTCAATTAGACTTTTGTGCCTTTGGTCCTAAGTGGCAAGCATACAGCAAATCTTGCACTTTTGTAACAATTAATGACACTAAAACTATTTAAACTGCCAACAGATGTGAGTATGAAGACATGAATTGAAACTTCCTTAATTTACATACTATCCCAATTTTATATCAAGTAAATGGTGTTTAATTTTTATGTTACAATTAAATATCACTGGCATAGTGTAATTTCTGCAGAACTTTTCAGAATAAAATAGTTTTGCTGAAATGCTAGCGCTAATGCTTTTTTTCCTCTTATCACAGCACTATTTATCTTAAAGTGACTCTAAAATATAGAGGGGCGGTGAACGGAATATAATTTTTTAAAAGCTTGTGCTAACAGTTTTCCTAAAGTGGGATGTAGAATTTCATCAACTAGATTACTGCAATGTAAGATTTCAAATTCTGCTTCTAATTTATGGGTGAATGCAGAACTTCATCCAGTGTACAGCATTCAGAAGCAGCCGAAATTAATATTTCCTTCTCCGTCTTTATTAAAGTCCTTCCAGAGTTTGTATGTTAGATATTGTTTCTTCATTAACACTATGCCAGTTTATGCCATTTTATAGTAAAGGCTAGATTCTTCATTCTTTCTCACAGTTTGCGCTTTAGCTCTTTTGAATTGCTTTCAAATATGTTTCTGCTGAATATGAAGTGTAGCAGACCATAAATACACTGGAATGGTTTCTGTTCAGTCATTAATATATTTATGCACAGGTATATTTTCCCGGTAAAGTTTGCCATAATTTTTGCGTTTCAAAACTTCTAATATTGGATATGTAAAATTAGATGCCTAAATAAACCTTTTATGCCTTGGGAACTGCTAGCCTCTTTTCAATGTGTTCCATGTGATTGTTAAGATTTCTTTAGGTGTTTAATAGTTCTGAGAACTGGCTACTTCTTTTTTTTTTTTTTGATATATTAATACCCAGCTTTGGAAATATTGGTAATATATTTTTAGTCAAGAAAAGAAGGAAAAGATACTAAATTGTGAAGCTATTAATCCAACAAAACTCTGTTTGACTTCACAGATTATTTTGCATAGGCCTATTTCTGACTTCTTCCCTTAGGCAAAACAAAAAGAAAGCTAAAGGCAACATTTAAAGGAATCCATTAATCTAATAGTAATTTATGGTTACTCAATTTTCCAGAAGATTTTCCCTGTCCTTTTGTTTTGTAGCAAGATATAAGGCAGTAGAGGTTATTGTAGCAATGGGTGTTCCTGCTGAAAAGGTGTATAGATAGAAGATAATATTCTCAATATGGGAGAAGAAATAGGAATGTCTTTATAAAATATAAATAAGAAGGTTACAAGAAAATTAAAATGTAGGACCCAAATCAGGAAAGATTTATAGAAGTGCCTACATTTAGTTTCAAGAGTTGTCTTGAAAAAGAGGGTGTTTTGTACGGATCATTGTGCAGGTGTGTAATTTTGTTTTACAAAAGCGTGTAAGTACTGATAATGTTACAACAGCCTTAATGCAGCATACTTCAAGACAGACTAAGTATGAGACTGAATCTACTATTATGGCATTTCTTCCTCGATGTGCTTTTATCTAGGGTCTTTGCAAATGGCTGCTGATTGATCATTGCTTTCCTCAGTCTTCTCACAATTTATGTAGTACTGCAAACAAAATAATATAATAACATTCTCCTTGATTTGAAATATTAGGTGGCAGAAAAGCTGAACTGAATAGATGTAGAGTGTGTATATTACACGAGGGTTATAACCACACAACCGTATACTTTAAGATCAAGCTCTTCACCTGGATTATGTTAGTACAGTTTTGTTGTTAGTAGAGATGCTTCAACCTACATCACTTTAGTCTAGCAATTTCTGTTAAGCTTTACTGTGTTATAATCATCTAAAAAGCAACCACACAGCATAGGCGGTCTGTGAAACTCCTGGCAAAAGGATTTCTGTAAGTGCGTTTCCCCAAGAGATTTGTCTTGGTGTTTGCGTTTGTGGTTTTTTTTTTTTTTGGTTTGGTGTTTTTTTGTTGGTGTTCAATTTTTATTTTTTTTTTTTTTTTTGGTGTGTGTGTGTATGTGTTTTTTACTTTACTTAATTCCTAAATTTCCAGTAATTAGGGCAATTATACTATTACTTGAGAACAAACAGAGATGATAACTGAATTGAATTGACAGCAGTAGTTTTGGACAAACCTATGTTGTTTCACCACAGCTGTAGTTTTCTCTTCCCAAAAGCTCAGTGAACTTTAGAGCTAGAAATATAAGAGAGACTATACCTCATAATAGAGGAGAAAGGAAAAGCTTAGGCAGGGGGTAGGAAGCCTGGGCAGGGACAGAGGAAAGAAAGACTTTCACAAATCAGAAAGGGAAAAAAAATGTGGCATTGGTATTGTGCTTAGAAAGAGATAATGTGGAAAAGAGGTGAGAGCAGGGACAGAAGTATACCTGGAGCAAGAAGGATAGAAAAAAAGAAGTGGCCTAATTAGAAGAAAAAATAGAGAGACAGATGATGGGGGGAAGCAAAAGAAGGGTCAAAGATACCAGGCAAAAAAAATAATGAAGCGAAGGAAAATTAGCAGGACAGATATAAGGCTAAGAACATGGTGTCTTCATTCACGCCACAATGAATCATAAGAGTAGAATGTTTAGGCTGATTTAATCATCCGCAGAGTGTATAATTTCCTTTACAGCTCCATCATAATTATTAAGGCACTGGCAACAGACGAAATGTGCAATTCTTGATTGTTTGGACTACTGAGGAAAATGAGGATGAAAAGGACAAAAGGCAAGAATACAAATGTATTTATGTTTAGTTGTAGTTTGGATGAAATGTATGGACGTAAGTGTACATACAAGTTACAGGAAGAGGTGCATGTATCTCTAGCGATATATTAATGTGAAAGCTAATTTTCTAATGACAGTGTTGTGTCAACTGAAAAGTACCGAGAGAATAATAATTCACTTCAGTGGCAATATAATGTTTTGGTAATAAAACATACTTAGTAAAGTTAAGTTTCTGACACGGACTAATAGTATTAGTGTTGTAAGCATTTCCTTTAGCAAAATATTAAGTTTTTTAATGATAAAAAGTTATTTTTATAGGAATTGGGAAATGCCAACTCCAACAGTCCTTTAGGATTTAATAAGAAAATAAAAACCACTCAAAATTGGCATACTTTCTCAGCCTCTGCGTCCCAGAATATTTCAAAATGACATTTGCCATTATAGAAACTCTTAGTTGTCTGACATGATTATTCTGATGTACTTTCCTCCAAAGTGAAAAACAATATGAATGAATTTGTACCATGCCCCTATCAGATAATTTTCTCTTATCATGGTGGTGAAGGCTAAAAGTACAGGATAATGCTGTAAATATTTTCTAGCATAAGGAAGTAGCTATGCTGCTAGTCTAACAGTTGGTGTATTATTCTTCATCATGGGAATTATGTGTTTCCATTTTATTTTTTAAGACTAATGACTTTTTACCAGAGTAAATCTACTGGTAATTTCTGGTAAAGGTACATCTCATCCTGTTTTTAATTTTATTTTTTTATTCACTGCCAGAGCTTCTACTCTTCCAGCGTTTCTGAACATGTAAACAAGCTGCCCCCCCTCCCCTTTATTTTTTTTAAAGAGAGCAAATCTGAAGTCTGAAAAGAAAAATTGGTATCATTTAGAACTAAGACCCTGATTCAGCAAAAATCAGCTTGACTTGTGCACTGGGCAAGGCCGCTGAAGTCATGAACAATTGTTTTTCATAGCTACACGTGCAATGGAAGACAGATGGCTGTATTGCTACGAGAGGTTCAGACATCTTAAATATGCTTAAATAAAATGCTTGTTTAGACTTTTTCAGATATGTAATAGCATTGAATAATGGTTCGTTATTAGCAACATTTTTTTTTTCAGATTGACAGTTGTCTTATACCTATATTATGTTTGGTATATTTGTCAATTGCATTTGTTAATGAATTAAAACTGTTAGATTTCATGCATTTGTTTAAAAAAATGCTATGAGGGATTACACTATTCAGAAAAAAGTGCAGCTACCAAATGAAAATGTGAAAAAAGGGCAAAATGTGGTATATTCCTCAACCATATTAAGGATAAAGCACTGCCATAAGTAAAAGACAAAAATCCATATAAAACTTAGAAGAAAGTAACCGCTCCTTTTAAAGTATAACTGTATAGGAGAAGAATAGTGGACTAAAGCAAACAACAATCTATTGGAATAAACAAAGTAAGGAGGAGATGCTTTTAGAATCAATAGATAGGTTTTAGAGGGGAAAAAAAGTGTGTTTTTCTTTTTTCCTCTTCTGACTAAGGTAGAGGAAGAGAAAAAAACTAGTAAGCTGTTATTGCTGATGGCTGGAAGCTGGCGTACCAATACAATCAGAGAAAATGTGCATTATAGGTATAGATTTTGTTGTTGTTTTGTAGTGGATCTGCTGCTGCTGTGGACAAAGTATATAAAGCCAAATGCTTTTTTAAAGAAAACAGGGTATAGAGGATATTAATGCATGGAAAAGATTACGGATATTTTACTGTCTTCATACATATATCTTGACTGACTAGACTGTAGGCAAGGGCTAAAATAGGGATACCTGATTTTTGGCTTATCACACAGCACTGACCCTTGGAAATGAAGTACCAATGTGACATTTATGTTGGCTTATGTCTGGAGCTGTTGTGACTAAAAATTTTACCTCGTTACTGTAGTACTGGAGAAATAAACCAATGACTACTGTAAAGCAGACTAAGCCAATGTGTTTTGAAGTTAGTCATCCACAAAAGGTCAGTCGAGTTCCCACTTGGCAATGCCTGTTTTGGCAAAATAAAGCAAACCAGAAACTCATATACGCTTTTCTTCCTAAACTTTTTCCATTAATTACAGAATCACAGAATCACAAAATGGTAGGGCTTGGAAGGGACCTCTGGAGGTCTTCTAGTCCAACCCCCCTGCCAGAGCAGGGTCACCCAGAGCAGGTTGCACAGGAACGCGCCCAGGCGGGGTTTGAATGTCTCCAGAGTTGGAGGCTCCACCACCTCTCTGGGCAGCCTGTGCCAGGGCTCTGCCACCCTCACAGTAAAGAAGCTCCTTCTTATGTTTAGATGGAACTTCCTATGCTCAAGTTTGTGCCCATTACCCCTTGTCCTGTCACTGGGCACCACTGAAAAAAGACTGGCCCCATCCTCCTGACACCCACCCTTTAAGTATTTATAAGCATTGATAAGATCCCAGTTGTCTTTTTTGCAGACTGAAAAGACCCAAATCCCTCAGCCTTTCTTCATAAGAGAGATGTTCCAGCCCCCTAATCATCTTGGTGGCCCTTTGCTGCACCCTCTCCAGCAGTTCCCTGTCCTTCAACCGGGGAGCCCAGAACTGGACATATGGGGAAACATACAGATATGAACAGAAAATGATCCGCTTCATATTAGATTCTCAAATAGCCATTATTGTCAGACTAAAGCAGTCAAAACCCAGTTATTTCCAAAATCATGAACTTGTCTTATCTCTTGATGTTTGTGATGATAATTTTATGGTAGTGTGTTTTTATTTAACTTTAATTTGCTAAGTTTATATTACCCTGTCTTTTTCTTTTTTCATTTTTTTGTAAGCAAGAATGGAGTTTAGAAGCAGAATTTTCAGAAAAAAACCCAGTCTGTTTCACGAGCTTAATGCTAGGAGCACTAGACATGGCAATGCTGAAAGTCTGTGCCTCTTGATGTGGTACATACTGCAACTCATCACGAGCAAGTAAGAGTGAGTAAAGCTTCTTAAGTCTGGGCTGTGCTTTTCTAAAGAGCATTGCCTACTGACATCCCGGAGAGCTGGAATCAGCTGTCAGGCTGCCTCAGAGCCTTATGGCCCTACCAGAAAAGTGGATTTGTGTGGCATTAAGTTGCTCTTGCCCCCATTAGGTTGCATCACTACTGCAGCCAAAACCTGCTTTTAAACTTCTCTTGTGTTTGATCCCCTGACTTACGTCCTCTCACTGTTGTAAATTGCTTCTTTGGGGGAAGGAGAGGGGCTGGCCGTGTCTGTATCGTACTTCTTAGTAACAGGTAGGGTCCACTTCCTTCAGTGATGTGTGTGTTTGGTTGTTTTTTCTTTTTTTTTCTTCCTTTTTTTTCTTTTTTTTTCCCCTTCTGAAAAAGAAGTCTGGTACAGTAACCTTTTTTCCTTTGTTTTGTTGCAGAGAAATACCAATTAATAGATTTAGAAATCACTTAAATTGCAGAGAATGAGTGAGCTTCTGTTTTTAACTTGAAAAAATCTAGTCTAACATTGTCAGCAAATAGACATTTCAGGAATTAGTTCATCTGACTGTCTTGCTACAACTCGAGGCCAGGTTCTGCTCCTCGTTCTGCTAGAGGAAGTTTGATGCAAGTCTTTGGATATCCATCACCCCTGGGGATTTAACATGGGAACAACAAGGTAGAGCTGAGGAAGAATTAGGCCCTTACCCTGAGACAGTCTGTGCATGGTGTCTGTGTCCTGTTACTTCCCAAAGTTTGATGGGTCTTGGTAGAAAGAAGCAGCTTCTGGCACCTGTTTCTTCCTCTTTCTTCTCTTTCCTTCTTCATCCCCGCTTCCAAAAATCCCCACATCCTTTCATTGCAAATACTCATAATCAAAAGACAATCCTTCCTTGGTTTTCATCACATATTATGTTCCCTGGATGTATCTGTCTTGTTTTGCTGGGAAGGGTTGGCTCATGAAGGGTCTTTTCCAATCTAAATCATTCTATGATTCCATGAAAAGGCTAGAAAATGGAGAAGCAACAAGGCCTTATATTAGGCTGCAAAGAGAAGCATCTGTTACGTTCCCACATTTTTCAAACATTTTTTTCCTCTCAAAGATGAGATAGCTTTAGGACCTACAGCCTGTCACTGAAATCTACCTTTTGTACCGGAGGAGCGTGAGTGCTGGTACCCCCGAGCCCGGGGGAGAGCAGCTCTGTATCTTGGCGTGGTACAAGTGGTCTTTTCAGTTTTTCGAGATTCTTGCTTAGTCATGAAAGGTAATTTAACTCTGACTTTAGTACGATCCACAGGGTTTTGGCAGTAGTCTATTGATTTTTGTGTTTTATTTTTTATTTACCTCTCTGAATTCCATATGGCTTTCGATTTAGTTGTACTGGAAAAGGACAAAGAAAAATCCCACTCTGGTATGTCAAAAACTACACTTTGACTCAATAGGGAATGATAAGGGGTGAAAGACATTTTTCTACGGGCTTACAGAACGCTGTAGCTGTTTCAATAATTCACGTACCATCGGTGTTTATAAACCATTGTCCTGTACCAGGACACGTATTGTTTACAACTGGAAAGGAAAGGACAGATCCTGCCCCCATGAACTCACTGTCTCCCCATTTGCCTCCTATAGTCAGAGAGTTCCTTAACTTTCAGTTATTGATCTGTTCGTTCATTCTAGCTTATATTAATGTTAAAACTGAAAAAAAATTTATTTTTTTTTTTCCTTCCTGAGCAGGCTGCTCATTTTCTTTCAGGACTTGTTGTCCTTCCTCTGTTACTGAAACAGCTTTTGGTTTCCAGGCTAGCTAGCTGAAAGACTGTTTGTGGCTATAAAAGAGCCAAACTGGGGCTCAGTACATGGATCTGAGGAGGATTACTAAGGATTCTAGGGCATTTTGCTTCTGTCCAAAATTACTTTAAGGCAAAGGTGTCAGATAGCTTGGCTGTGTCTGATGGATCAAGGGGACGGAGTGAGAGTGAGAAAGAGAGGTGAAAGGGATAAGGAACGGATTGAGGACAAAAGGAAGATCAGAAAGCAGTCTGGGTAGTGAAGGAAAAGACAGGAACAATATCTTACTTGTGAACTTCTATTTCTAACTCTTTGAATACCAAAGGTGATCGAGAGCATTTTTTCAGACATATTGACACAAGCTGGAGACACGTGGCTGATTGTGAATCATCTACATAATTTTAAAATTACTTTATTTGACAGATTTTAAAAGTAGGAAGCTGTATATTCTTATTTCGAGTCATAAATAAAAATGAATCAAGTGTTTTCACTGTGGGTCTTTCTCTCAATTGCATTCATTTTGACAATTCTGGCAGTAGCTGTTCAAGAAACATTCAAACCCACAATAATCAGTGTTGGAGGTCAGGACTGTGGCGTGTTTGCAGAGCTGTGTGTGAAGAGGAGCATCCTGATGGCGCTGTGCCTGGCCGTGGCTGCTGAACAGTCTGGCTGCCGTGAGCCCCAGTACCTGGCATGCCCTCTGCCTGGCACTGGGCGCTTGGGTTAAAGTCATCTGGGAAGCTGCTACCAGGGCTTCTGCACCGTAATGCTGATGTCTCTGGATCTCGCTTCCTAGCTTTGGTTACCAGTATCTAGTACTGTGGCCTTCAGGACATGGCATATAATTCTCTGGGTTTTTTTGCAGAAGCAGGACTTGAATAATTTTGCAAAAGCACAAGCACGAGTCACAGGGTTGTGAAGTCTCCCCCAGCTTCTCCTTCTTTGAATAAAACCAAGACATTAGCGTTCTGGTGTAAGTGTGCATGCAAAGGCATAGCCATAGGCAAATAACCAAATGTGAGAAGTAGGACCAGTTTCATCTTCTCACTGCCCATCTATGGATATACAGCCAGAAGAGAAGGTAAATTTTTGTCTAGGCACAAGAATGAACTCCTATGCATCTAGGTGTGCTACTATAGTTAGTTCACCTGTGACAGAGAATGATGCTGATAGTCATGGAGATGGCAATGGAAAAGCCATAGTTATATCTAACTATTTTTAGTGCTTAGATACCAGGGCGCCTTAGAAATACCTAAAAGGTGTAGATAGAGTGAGTCAACAAGAACCAGCCTCCTAGATATGAGTGTTTACAGCACCTTGGGAAGAGGAATGTGGACTTTGATATGGTGGGCCAAATTTTGTCCTTGTGTCTTTTAGATTTGGCCTGTGTATTTACTATTCTCTGTGTATTTTGCTAATTGAACTTAGACATGTATGTTTTTCCCCTCTGTCAGCCTATAATCATATATCCCTTTCTTAATCTTCTCCTAAACTAAAAAGCAGGGCAAAGAAATTTGTATGGTAGGAGTTTTACTGCATTCTCAACTTCCAGCGTTTTGTCTGAAGTGTATGAAGTTATTGTGCAATCCAGAATTTTTGCTTGTAGAAGAAGGTGATAAAACACACCAGAATTTTTGAAGAACAACTTTTATTTTTAGCAGGGAAAATAACACTGGGGGAAACAGCAACCCATACAAACCAGCAGACTAAAATTATGTTATCTGCGTTTGTAGGAATGTATAGATTAAAGTGATAAAGAAGTCCTGGTGGAAAAATAATGAAGATACCAGTAAACTATACTTTCAGAATGAAATGGTCCTTTCCAGTGAAGGCCTGTATGATCCAAATTTGGTCACATTTGGCTCATAGCTACCCAGGATGCATATGAATTTATATCAGAATTAGATTTTTGGGGGAGGGAACAAGCCCCACGTCAGTCTCTGAAACCTGGTAAAACTCTCTACTGAGAGAGTTATGTATATATATAAATTACATATGCACATATATTTATATCTTCTTGTGTTTGGTTGATTTACTGGCAAAAAATTGAGATCAAAGTGATACAATGAAGAAAGCTGGGCATAGTTTTTTAAACAATTTTTTTGTTCAATCCCTTATATTTTGTCAAACTGCAGTTTCATTGCTGGATAATATGGTAAAAAGATTCATTGTAAGGGTTACCTAACAACATTGGTGGTGTTGATGAATAGTTGCAATTAATACATTCCCTTAATTAGTCTGATACCCAGAAGATGCACCTGGCAGGTCATTTTAATACTACAATTGATTTATTGCTGCTAGAAATTATTTTACCAGCTATCTTCAGAGAGCACAATTAGAGAGGATTTCAGTTTTTTTATGCATTTTCACTGAGGAATAAACATAAAAGGTCTATGTAATTCAGAACAAAGCAGCTATAATGTACTAATGGTTTATGGATTTTATTAATATTCAGCTAACATTAGAGGCAATTTTAGAGAATAGCAACCTATTTTCTATATGAAGTATCCCATTTTTAGTATTTGAGTGCTTTATTTAAAAAACAAAATCAAACCATGATATTTTAAATGAGTTGCTATTATTGTATATAGGAAATCTCATAAATGGGGTAACAGTAAGAATATATCGATAGATGTGTATTTGCGCTTTGTGCTGTGTGTGATATATGTGTCAGATGCAGTGAGATTCGGGAAAAAATATAAATTATGTACTATTTTTGAATCTTGATGAAGTCCTAAACAAAGAAATGTTTTTCTGAGGTTACTATAACAATGTAATTAAATCAGTGTCAGCTTAGCCCTTCATAAAAGTATCAACTCTTCTATTTTCATATTTTTAAGTCTGTTTTTGATATTGATCTTGAAATTAGCCTGTTCTGCCATTTTCCCCCCTCACCTTACTGTGTTTTGCTCCATTTCTAGTGCTGCAGCAGACAGCATGGCTGCCTTTTGTTAGCTCCTCTGTGCACTAATATCACCGACACTATTGTGGTAACATCCAGCAGGGTCCCTTTCTACATCTTAGAACAAAAGGTTGTTTCTTCAGTAGCAACCTATTAATTCCTAGATGCTTAGAAATTACTTTTTTTCATCTAGTTTCCAAGTGACAAAGTGTTTTCTCTTGATGGGGGGGCCGGGGGGTAACTTCAGGGTTTGGGCAAGAAACCTAGCTGCATATTGATTGCATGAACAAAGTTTCAAATAAAATCATGGGGAATTTGTCCATGCAACAAATGCAAGATTGCCCTTTATGTTTTAGGCTAATCTTGATTCACCTGAGCTTTGCCTGTCCTCAATGCCTTTGGCTCTCCCTGGGAACTGAAGGGCCAAACCTGATGAGCAAAGTGCATCTCCATGATCCTTAACACAGGGGTATGCTGTGCGGACACAAGCTGTTCTCTCAGCCTTGGCATCTTGAATTGAGGGATCTGGATTTGGAACTGAAGTTCTGTTTTTTCAAATTAGTGCACTAGTAGAATAACTTTTGACCCTGCAATAAACGTGTGAGAAAATAATTATAGTTCAGTATTTATGGGTGGTATTTAGCCTCATGTGTTATTTCACATCACTCCAGAGTGCATACAAGGCATCACGTAGAACAAATAAGAAACCATTCCCCTTCACTGTTGAATCTTCTAATCTATTTTCAATGTGAGCCAAAAAATGGCATAGAGCTCTAAAATAAAGTAGGAAATTGCTGCTAAACAAGGACATTATTTTTACCACAGTTAAGACCTGGCTTAATTCTCCCTGAAATCAAGGTCCAAGCCTGGGATCTCTGTTCTGAGATGATGTAGCCCAGCATGCTGGAATTTATCTCTTAAGGTGACTAAAATGTTCTGGGCACATATGTGCATTGTTTTTCACTACAGTTATTAGTGAAGAGTGCTTGATTTATAATCTGCTAGCAGCTTTGCAGGCAACCTGTCTGAGGGGCCAGGTGAATACAGTGGGTGAAATGGGAGACGTCTTGGTAGAAACATGGGTTTGAACAACTGATAGGTGAAGTAAGAGGGCGGTTTGGGGATGATATTAAAAATGTGATAGCAAGAGATTACCTACATCACGCCTCCTAGACAATGTGAAGACTTTCAAGCGCTATGTCTTGGGATGGGGGATGGGTGGAAACATTCAGAGTTCTACCTGTGTCACAACTGGATCACCAGGACCATCCACAGTCCGTTTTTCTTGAGACTCAGTAGGAGGGAAATGCTCTGCATTCATCGGGGAGTCCAGAGTAGATGAAGATGCAGTGATCATTGATTACGAGTGACTTCTAGGAGTTTCTGCTAAACAGAAATCACTTCCTTTCTGTTTAGGTGACAAGGAAGCTGAAGTATATTAGAAACACTCTGGAATAATAAGGTCAGGGTATGAATGCTACATATAGGCATAGGTAAAAGTTGAAAGAGAATTAAAAAATGAGTTGGGTTATAAGCTAAAGTAGCAGGGAGATAATACCTATGGATGATTTTTTTTTTAACCAAAAATTCTACTGGGGTCTTTGTTTTTATTTTCTTTTTCTTCTTTTTTCCAGCTGAAATTCTCATTAGATTTGATACCAAAGGTGTAACACAAAGCCCTTGGATGCCGTATTAGTCTGGAGGCTGTTGAAAACTGTCTCAACAAATATTTCTGTTGTTAAAATACTGTCCAATCTTTTAACCTTTGTGGAGGACCCAGGGGTTTTCCTATAATTAGGACTTAAACCAATTGATTAGAAATACTGTATAACGGAGTGTAAATATAATTTAGCTTTAGTTTTTCAAGGCCTAAAATTACTTAATTAAAGAATGCAGTGAGTATGAAAAAGTATAAAACAATAACAACAACTTCAAAATAAAATCATTCGGAATACTTAATATAGAACAAAAAGAACACAAATATTTCCAGTTGCAAAGTTAAAGTCAACATACGTGTGGTTTTTTTTTTTTTTTTTCTCAGGGATTTTAGTGAAGATTTACAATTATCATAGGACTTGGTGCAGTTTGTTTGCTCCCCACAAAAGCAGAGATGATTTTTATTGACCAATCTTTGATCCAAGAGATTAAAGAAAGTACTGCAAGAGCAGTGAAAAGGATAACACCATGGGGGTCAATAGGCTTACTGCTACTTGGAAATGAAAGTGAAGCATTCCATTGGGAGAGGGGGTAATTTAGCATTCATACTGGGAACTTGAGAGTTTTCCCTTTCCTTTTTTTTTTTAAGGAAAAAAAATTATTCATCTTACTTACAGGTTTCTCTGTGACTTAATACCGTGGCCATAATATGAGGTCATTTAGAGGGCACTAGATTCACCAACATAATTCTGCACAATGCTTTTTAGCCCAAATGGCTTGGCTGTCACATACTCGCACTCTTGATTGAAATGTTTCTGGGAGACTTTTGGAATGCAGTCTGAGGGCTTAGTGACTCAATATTTTCAACATGAATACATTTCCTATCTCATAGAAAGTTTCTATGAACTACTGCAGAGTTAATGTGTCTTTCTGTTGTTTCTTGAAGCGCTGTGAACTTTACACAAATCTGGTAAAATTGCATGAGTCAAAATGAAATGAAAGTCCTCGCTTGATACAGTTTTATTTTTTTATGGCACCATCATCATCATCATGGCCTTTCTTTATGAGGGTATCAAAATGCCTGCTGAAAAGAAAATTTTTCTTTCTTGAAATAGCCATTAATATTCCTTTCCCCTGATGTGTGTTGTTTTGCCTTTTGTGATGTGGGTTTTTTTTTTGTGTTTTGTTTTGTTTTATTTCTCTCTTGTCCAGGCGGTAAGATTTTTGTCTTCTCTTTCAATGCAGAGAATAAGTGCAGGAAGAACAACAGCTGGTATGACTTTGATTGGGGATGCGCTGAAGTGCCTTTGTTTACAGAATATTCAGAGACACATGAGGCCTGGCAGAGTACTTGTGTCATGCTTCTTCCTGTCTTTGAAAAATTGCCAAAGACATCTGAGTGAAATTGGCCAGTTGTATTTATTTTGCTGTTTGCCAGAGACAGGTTTGGAGGCATTTTAATATTTTATTTGATTTCCTGCAGGTAAATAGTAAATAATTATCAACTAATTTTTAAGAGGGAAGGGGGCTCCAAAAATTCTTAGAAAGCTTCTCGCGTCCTATGATTCTATGCAAGATAGTACTTAAAGAACACATCAAATAATTTCACCCAGGAGAGTGATTTTCTTTGTCGCAAGGAATATTCATAGTTGATTTACAGGGTCACAGCTTGTGAAACTTGGTTTTTCTGCTGGTGCAATGTGAGGTAAACATTCCTTTACTCCAAAATCAGAAAGTGCCTGTCTCTGCTTCTAAGAGTCTCTCAAAACACTAATGAAGAGGTAATTCTACCAAGAGCAATAGCAGAATGCCCATCGACTTAATTGAGACTATTTTTTCTTTTTTTTTTTTTTTTTTTCCCTATGAATTTCCTAAAGACTAGTGGCTTTGGGTACTTTAGTTGTCATATGAGAATTAGACTTAAACTGATTATTAAAATTCATGAAGTATCTATATAAAATGACTATTCTGTATACTGTCAGGCAATGTGGTTTTTTTAGAGTTCATTTATTATTTGCAAGTGGTTGTTGGCAACATTAGTTAGGTTTTTGAAATTCTGAGCCATGATTTTATGTACCTGGATCACACCAGGTTTTCTAGAAAATCTCACCAGCCCTGCTGTTATTCACTACTTGGTCATGGCTGGGTGTGGGTTTTCTGGGGTTTTATTTGCTTGTTTTTGTGTGCCTGGCCTTGACTATTCAGGAAATTGTAGTTCTCAATTTTGTTAATAAGCACAGATGTAGCAAAGTGTTTCCAATTAGAGCATGAAGAGAAACTCAAGCTTTCTGAAAGTTTACAAGATTTATTTACTCCCTTCTCCTTTATTAATTTTTAGATTCAGAAAATTTAGATTCAGTGCTCCAAACTTGCACTGCTCCTGATTCTTTTCCTTTACGGTAACTTGCATGTTTTCTATCTCTTAGCTGTGGAAATGGGCTGCTATACTATTGTTCATAGAAGATGTGTCTGACTTCCATCCTTTCTTCTGATCCTCTGATCTCGCAATATTTGGGGTTTTTTTGGTTTGTTTTTTTTTTATTTGGGGGAGGGAGGCAGAGGGAAGGAAGGGGGGATTGGTTCTTTTCTTTCTGAAAGCCTCATCTTCTATAGGAATGGGATTATATGTGAACAATCAGCTTTCATTTTTTTTAATGGTAGAAGCGTAAAACCTAAAAACGTAGACTTGACTGAACTCTAAAGCTTAAGAAACTGGAAGACAAATAGAATGAATCCCAAATGCGCTATGGAAAAACAAAGCCCTTTTGATATGGAAGGACCTACCTTTTTAATGCTGCTCTCTTGGGGTGATGTTCAGTGAATCTAGCACCATTGCACGGTGGTATATTCAGGAGTAGGATATAAAGAAAGGTCCCTAGTGTAGCAACAAAGATTACGGGTTTTACTAGTAATGACTTAAAAATGAAATAACTTCTGTACTCAATGCTGCTTTTGCGTATAGTGGACAGGAAGTGGTATTAACTTTTGTGTGCCCTGAAATCGTAATATTTTCTCTGCAAGCTAAGGGTTTTTTAGAAAGGTTTTTTTTTTGTTTTGGTGTTGTAGGTTTTTTTTGTTTGGGTTTTTTTTGTTTTTTGTTTTTTTTTTTTTTTTCAAATTGGAGAGAAACTGTGTATGAAAGCTTGCAAAACAACTATGCAAAATTTCTGCTGTGTTCACAATTAAGTGAGATGTTCTTATGATTATTCGTTTCTTGCAGTGGCTGTTGTCAACATTATCTGTGTTCCTGAAATTCTAGTGTGATCAACAGACATTTTAAAAGAGAAAGGAAAATAAAAAAAAAAAAAAAAAAATACATAGCACAGATTTTTCTGCGTAATGTTATTGGGTTTTAATTTTGCAGCTCAGTTTTGTCATAGAGTAACTTAACTGCTAATCTCAGACTTGTGCAAAAATAAACAAGCTGCATTTTGCTACATTTTGGAATTAAGACACATATGTCTTCCTTGCCAGCAGTGTGCAGGGTTTTGGCTACAGCAGACTGAAGGATACGCCCACTGTTATAAAAAACTTCCCTTCTTGTTTTCCAATTCAAAACTCAATGACTGATTTTAGCAGGACAGAAAAGCGAGAAAAACGTTAAATTGAGCTAACTGAACATTGTCAGAAATTGTGAAAGACACAGAAAGTAGGTTAAGGACGTCACTGAAAACAAGGGGAACAAATGGCAAATATTGCATACTGGAATCCTTCCTCTCTGTTGTTATTACAGTGAAACTTTTGGGTATTGATGGGTTGCTAGTTATAAGCGTCAACAGCAGCGAACTGGGAATTTGTAGTCCAGTCAGTTTTGGTCCTCATCTTTAGACTTTTTTCCACTCAGGGATGAGTATTTAATTTCTTCTTTGTTCTTTTATGTTTAATCATTAGATTGTCACCAAAAGTAAATCCTCAAGGGAATGAGAGATACCATAAAAAGGTCAAACCAAAGTGATTAGGACTTATCTTAGAAATGTATACTAATTATTTCAGTTGACATGAAACTCCACAGGCTAAAGTCGGGATTTGGGTGGGGTTTTTTGTTTGTTGTTTTTTTTTTTTTTTTTTCCCCTCCCCAGAAACAGAGGAAAAAGGTTTGGATCTCTTATTTTCAGAGGTATTGTTCTTAGAAGCAGGCCTTACTGTTAAGCTTTCCTAAGCTATTTGGCAATTATGGAGCCATGTGTGTTTGGCAATTTGGTATTCACTTTACTTCAGTAACCCAGGTGTTCTAGAAGGTGTTGAGAAATAGAAGAAATATCCTTGAATGACCTGTGGGGTTATGATCTGTTTAATTCTGTCAAATTATAATATAGAAAATATATTGCGGAGTTACCTCAGTGGAGTAGGCATGGGGTGGGGGGGAGAGGAACGTTGCTGCTCAGACACTGAGTCCCTTAGGATGTCAACTTCAACCAAATTAAAAAATGTGTGCCAGCCTCAAGTTGGCATGCTTGAGTTCACTTCGCTCCAGTCAATGAGGCACCTTAGCGCAGTAAGCACAATAGAGACAAAGAGATGCCTTGCAACTGACAGAGAGAGAAAAGAGTCTTTTGAGATGAAATGTTAACGTAAGAAGTGAAAATGGTTTGTGGTAGTCTCAAGCTGGCTCTTTTGGGTTCACTTTCCTATAGTTACTGAACTATAGTGCTGTACCTTAACAGAGGAGTCTCAATAAAATTAGAAAGATACCCTAAAAAGGACAGAAGACGAGAGAGAGTAAAAGAGAGAGAGAGAGAGAGAGAGGGAGAGTTCTTTTGATAAGAAGCTTAACAAAAGTGGAAAAAATGGTTTATGTGAATGCTAGTTTTCATGGCAGTCTCAAGCTGACACTTGGGCTCTCTTTAATACAGTCAGTAAGCTACTTTAGCAAACAAAGGAGAACGGAGAGAAGGATGGCTGGAAACAACAGAGAAAGGGAGAGAAAAAAGAGACCTCTTCGACAGCATCTAACACAACATGAAATCTCTGCCTCTGTGTTCCCATTTTTGAAACATTTTCTGTAAGGCAAAGAAACACAAGTGGTTGAATCTTTGTGAAGATATTTCATAGATAATTAAAGAAATTAAATGGCCATATTGTAAATTTCGTTAAGCAGCATAGGACCTTAATTATGCTCAATTAAAAGATGAGGTGAGGGCTGGGAATTGCCTCCTTACCTCTCTAGAAAGATTTTGTTTTTCAGCATGCTGTTTTCAGATATTAATAAATAGCATCCAAGACAGGAAATTCTACCGTAGTGTTGAATCCGTTTTAAATCCTCTTCATGTATGACAATATGTGGGGGAAAAAGTTACTAGAATTAGAGAAGCGTGTTTTTTTTAATACAATACTCAGAAGTTCTGAAAAGTGAAGGGGGGTGCAGGCTTATTCTTACGTCACATGATCGATGAGCGAGTCTGCCATTCTAAACAGGTGAAAGAAAAATTGCTAAACCATCTTTTCTCTGCATTCAATCCAGTCCTTTAGGTTTTAGGTATTCAATTCAGTCTAGTATTTCAAGTTTTAGGTATGAAATTCTGCCTCTGACTCCTAGTTCTCAGTCTTATTGGAAAGGAAATGTGTTTGATTAAACTCTACAAATTTAAGTTTTGCAAGGTGAACATGAAAGTACAAAAAACATTTCAGGCCTTTTGTACCTGTTGGGTAAACATGTGAGGTAAACTGAAGCATACCCATCAAAGTTGTAATTAGAAGACCCATGAAAATTGGCAGATTTCGAACATCATCTATTCACTGCAAAATGGGCCATTAGATATCTGGCTGATAAATGTTTTCATTCTGAACCTAATGTGCACTGATCATACGTCATCTGCAAATTCTGTAGAGGCACACTTTGGAAAGGAAGGAAAGTCACAGTCACAAATTATTCTTGCCCTCCATTAGGCAAATTGTCAACTTCATAGAATCAATAGAAGATTCTTTATAATATACAAATTGGTACGCATCCATGAGCAAAAGCAATCGGACAACCAAGGATGAAGCTTAATTAGAGCAGAACTTGCTCTTAACAATATCAGGTATAATGAAGATGCACTTCTAAGCAAACAACCTTGAAGCTTCCAACTTCATCTTTTTGTAGTGTAAAATCCATGTCACTTCGACTCTACTCGTCTTTTAATAAAACTTCTGTATAGAGGGAAAAAATGCTTTCCATAGTTAAATGTTAATCTATTAACCAAGATGATTAAGTTTAGAGAAGCATAATAGAAGTATTCTAAAAGCATGCAATAAATAAATTAACAAACACGGTATTTGCAGATGGAATGGAGAGTAGGAAAAAGTGACTTATGTGAACACGCTTTTTTGTAAATTGTGCACGTCAGCCTTATGCTCTTTTCCATGTTGCATGATTGAACCAACCTGTAAGATTCTAGAAAACCTACTGATGTTGCCAATTCTTGTTGGAAAAGTATTTACTATTTTCATTAATATTCAATGAAAACCTGTTTGTATTTGTCCCTCAGACTTAAATGTCAGTTATTTTGTTCTGATGGCTCTTTGAAAGCCTTTGTTAAAGGCTGGAGACAGATAAGGATTGCGTTGTATGTGTTAGGTCATAGACAAAGAATTATGAATCAGTTACCTTATATTTGGATTCTGCAGAAGATGGTGTTTTCTGTATCTGCAGCTTGGCCAATATTAGTCAGAAGAACACGGACGAAAATAGGTGAAGAAGACAGCATTTCTTTCAACACTGAAAACCTGTTCTTGTGATTCAGATTAATAATGGCTTTTTGGGTTTTAAAGCTGACAGTGATGTCATGAGGGGCTGCTACATACCCACAGGGCTAGGCAGCAGACTCGTGACCAGTCTTCTGTCGTTTGCTTTGTTACTAATCCCTTAAATTGTGACAACACCCTGAACTGACTTTGTACCAGCTCATTTAGTGCTGAAAAATGGAACCATTTACCTTGTGCTGGATGAAGAAACAAGAGTGGGAACTACAAAGTGAGAACCCACAACTATTCAAAAAATAAGAGAACAGAACCAAAAATGAGAAAATTGGAGGACAATGAAACAAAAGAACAGGAGATGAAAAAAGGCTGGAGCAGGAAAGCAAAGTAGCTGGCTATTGCAAGACAAAGATTTTTTTTTTTCCATCAAGCCTTAGCAGTACTGGTCCTGCATTTTGGAGTCCCCTGAATTCTTGCTCTACGTTTTAGTGGTACTCATTTTGAATTGATGAATACCTCAGTCCCCAAGTTTAGATGATTTGAGAGAGCAGATTCAAAGCAACCAAATTATTCACTACCTGTGATATGAAAACAATCAATTTTAATTGGTAATGGTACAGGTGGCAAGAGTAAACTTGCAGAACTAAATTAAAATATTCTTTTTTCTGCCTTGCTAATGTGGGGGTGTGTGTGTGAGAGAGACAGACTGACATCCATCTGCTTGGACTACAGAGACTAATGTGAAGAAACATGCAGCATACTAAATGCTCCTCACAACCCCTCAAGAACCAGCACTTCTGTTTAGCGTTATTGTATGCCATCCAGTTGTGTAAGCTACAGAAATTCTGACTTAACCCCAGACAGTTCTTATAAATTATGTTAATGATTACTGTCCGCTCTCTGCCAAGAACAGGACTGATGCTGCTACCTTAGCTTCATGTAATCAGTTCTTTCCTTTGCTTCTAGTTTGTTTGTAATGAGCCTTAAAGTAAAACTGCATCAGAAAGCAGCATCTCGCTCCCCTTCCCTTTATATTTTCAGTGATGATTGTTTCTGACTTGAAGGGCCTAGATCTTTAAATTGGATATGCTGTCAATGTGTCCTTTTCCAAGAAAAGTGATTGTGCTTGTCAAAGACACGTTTTTGGTGTCTAGGTGAAGTGAAGAAAACTTCAGGGGTTTAAGGTACCACCTCTTGACTTTGCCTTCATTTACATTTTATAATCAACTGCATCTCTCAACAGCAAGTATGTTGTGTTATTGTTGAGGCATACATTACACTATGTGCAATGCCTAGAAAACAGCTTTTCTTCTACTTGTAAGGAAGTACAGGTAGAGGACTACGGATAACATTCAGGAGTGATAGGATTAAAAGACACATTTTTGTTCCGCCTAATACTAGCATAATGGTGAGGGAATGTCTGTCTGGTAACCCAGGTCCCCTGCATGATAGTTCATTTTTGGCTAGACATAATCAAGCTGTCTTACGTGTATGGTTGCGTGTCTGTGTCTTGCTACTGTGTAATGTCCAACCTGAATTAATACAGCTGGAGCAGATGCTAAATGACTGTATCCAAGTCACTTGTGTCCTATTTTACACTTCACTTCATTATCTGTGTGAGGCTGTGTGAACATTTGATATCCATTTAGGAGTCTCACCATATGCCCTCACATTTATAGGCTATAAATCCATAATCAACTACTCAGTTGATATTGGTATTGCTTCTCTCAACTGCATACGTGAGAGAAAGCTTTTGGAAATAACCTTTAAGACTAAATGTGCTTACGTGAATGACTACTGAAGAACCTGAAATGTTGTTTCCGGTAACACTCTACCAATGTGGGGGGGCGAGGAAGGGGAAGAAAGTAGGGGTCTGACTAAACTTCTGGGAGAGTCCTCTACACCCATGAACTCCATTCACAGCATTTGAAACAAAATCTCCAAATGTGTGTACAAAACTAGTTTCATTACTGCATAACTTCCTGTAGGAAAAATGATTTAAAACCCTTTCAGCATTGCCTATCTTTTAAAAGAGTCTGTTGAAGATCAAAAAGTAAGAAACTATGTTACTTTCTACTATGTGTTCCCTTCCCATAGGATACTCAAACACCCCATACCTTTCCATTCTTTGTCCTGCATTCTTACTTTCTCAAATCAGCTCTTCTTCCCTTCATGCTCTCCTGTTTCCAGAGTAAAAGGTTTGTTAAAACACTACATGCAGTTCTCTGTCCCCCTCCTGCCCCGTTAAATACAGGAAATGTCATTTCAGGTGATTGGCAATTCTCCATAAAGAATTTTTTTTCTTCATCATTAGAAACCTCGCGGTGAAATTGGACAGCTTACACCTCTCTGAACAGACTTCTGTAAATAATACTTTTAGCAGCGGTCACAGATACCCTCATTTTCAGCGGTTTTGAGGCTGCAGCTTCCTTTTTGCTTTGTATGGTGGTCATAACATAGCTTGGTCACCCAAAGTGAGTTTTGTATTGTAGGAGAATAGTAAGGCACAGTATAAACATGAAGAAGTTGCTTTGCATTTTTATTCCTCAGTATGTTCCAGAAAATGGGTTTTAATAATGGCAACCCCTCTGAAATACCGTCAAGCTTAATAGAGTGCTGAAAAATGCTATTTATGTAAATAGGGTAGATCATGTTATACATCAAAGACCTTCTCTTGAAGGACTACATGATTAATCTTTACTTACATGAGTAGCTGTGCTGATTCCAGTAGATTATGGTATTGTTACAGGGCAATATCTAGTTACATATAAACGGGTTATTCACGACTTTGCTCTTCACATGAATGCTTTCTTCCTTTCTGTCTCTTTAAGAAATTGAATGTTCATTGACTTACAGATGACTGTATTGGATTCATAAAATAGTCTTTCACTTCTCTCTGGGCGTATGCTGCATCATGAATTGTCTCCTTAGAGACAGCAGGCCACCTCATTACGGTTACAATAGACAAATTCCTAAGCATGTGGTCTGCTTTTATGGCCTTGACTTGTACATTTTTTTACCTCAGAGACTTGCCACTCATGTTGACACAGATTTGTTGTGTGATGAAGTGATAAAATCAATGAAGAGGACACGTGTGCTTCTCTAGTTTTCAGAAAGACTTTATTATTTATTGTTTGTTGTTGTAACTTAAATCCACTCAACAATTTTCTGCAAAGGTACATTTACTTTTTGGATTTGTTTTATTCTGCCTGCAGCTTAGAAGTTGCTCTTAGTGCACGCTGTACGTGGTAGCTTTCCAAAAGTTGCACTGGAAAATGGAGTGAATATAAATCTATGTGTCTTGGCAAGAACTATACCCAAGGGGTAGAGAGAAGCATTAAGTAAACCATTTTAGAAAAACAAGCAACCTGAATGCCAAGCATTCCTGTGTTATTCCTATTATCTTTCTGCCCCCCAAAATATATTGCTATTTAAAGGGATACGGAGAGCCAAAAAATGTTTTTCTGTCCTTCTATTTTAAGACATACTAGTGAACAGAGCCCTATAATAAAATTTTCATTATTATTTTTGGCAGCTTTAAAAAAAAAAAAGAAAATGAAAACCACCTGTTTACAGTAAAAAGCGAACAAAAAAAAAGTTACTACGGCAGGGGCTGAAGAATGAGAGTGTAATTTCTGAGGAAGCTGAAAGTCTACAGCACCCATAGTTCCAGGCACCTGAGAAGAGTACACAGCAGTCAGCTTTGGGAGTCTAAACTTTTGTTTATATCAGTACCTTCTGGAGTAGTGACAGATTTTGCATTTAATTTGCAGGCTTTGTTCATCCTCTCTCTCTCTCTCTCCCTCTCTCTCCCTGGTTCCCCTTTTTTAGAAGAGGAAGAGAAGAGGCAGGTAAGAGCAAATGACTGGCATCTCGGTAAGGAAAACAAGAATGAAGCATTTTCAGTTAAGCATGAGCTTGTCGATGCAGAAAGTAAATTTATTGAAACAATCTAGAATAGTCTGGATGATAGAAATTATACCACAGGCATAAAAGGTATCGCCATAGAGAATTTTGCCAACCACTCTTTAATTAGAACCAAAGTTCAACTATACATTACAAAATGTTTGAAAGGATCTTTTGTAGAAAGTAGATTTTTATTGAACATTTCAGAAGTGTTTGTAGGATAAGAAATCTTGGATAAAGTATCTTAGTCCCTAGGTTTTTGTGTTAAAGCGTTCCTTGAGTCATTTCCTCTGGTTGTAGACTCAGCCCTAAGGAACAAGCTGCATTTTGGATGCATTTATAATCAGAGTAGGCTGGTGAATGTCTCAATGATTTGGTAAAATAAGAGTAACTATTAGCATTTTGGTGTTATTTGCAAACATTTTTATGGAATAAGGATATTTTCAGCAGTTGTAGATTTCTGGACCATTTCAGATGTAAAGAAGGGTTCTTTAACTGGAAGAGTCTTTTTCTTGCTTCTCACAGATGGCTCAACTTAGTTCACATGACCTGCAGAGTCCATTCAAACATAATTTGTTGCGAATGCTGAAGAGAAATGCAAAAATATGATTAAAGTGATTTTTTGAGACTGAACCTGACTGGCAGATCACGGTGTAGATTACTGGCTGGTGTATTTGGAATGTTTTGTTTGATAAACATGTAGCTAATTACACTCAGTATGTTAATCTGTCAAAATGTAGATTATCTGGAAGAAATAGGTAGAAGGATAAAAAACAAGTGGCTCAAACTTTACATCAGGGAGAAAGAAGAAATGAAAAATTTGAGAGAGATGAAAAAAGTCAAACTTGTGAGAAGACTGACCTCTGCCTTGATTGAGGGCATGTTACCACTGTTTTTTAAGATGGTGGCACCTCAGAAGCAGTAGCTGGTGCAGCATGCAGAAGTGGAACATGACTATTTGAGAGAACAACACGGGTTGGTGCTCATTGAACTGCATTTGTCATGTCCTTGGTTGGTTTGTGTTGGTTTTTTTTTTTTTTTAATATGTTTAAAATTAATCTTACTCTAAGGGCTCTTCTTTCCTGCTTACCCACCACATGTAATTTATCAGGAATTCTGCAGTGAAAAGGTCAAGAATAACAGTCCCATTCAGAGGGATGGATTAGAAATGAGACTGAGGATCTAAATGCTTGCTCCAGAATACAACATACCAACACCAAAACACCCCACGTTGTTCTTTTTCTCTGATGAGACATTCTGCCATCAGAAGCTCTTCCTCCACTGTCACAAATCTCCTTCCAATTTTTGTAAATTTTATGTAAATTTACATCAAAAGATTCAGATGAAGTACATTGGTATGGAAAGACTATGTAGAAATTTTCAACATATTTCATTTAAAAATACTCATTGTGTAAGATATTTGGCATATTTGTCAGATAAGTCTTGGTGAAGAAAGTGTAGAAATGTGTTAGGGAATAAATAAAGATTCTAATGAACGGATTCAGTACTCTTCACCTTGTTTTTTTCTTCATTTGCGTGATCTTAGAGAATATGTAGGTCTTTACAGTACCAAGCCTTAAAAACTTGCTTTTGTCTTACTGTACATGGCCTTGCTGAATCCAGTGAGACTATCTGGTAGCATGTGAAGTTAGGCATGTGCATACACCATTTGCGAAGTCATGACATATTTTTAAATTAGTGACCGGAATACAGAGGCTGTGGTTCTTGATGGTGACTCCCTGTGCTGTACTCCAGAAAGACGAGAGAAGGTACTTTGTCTATGAATTTCTAATATGTTCCCAGAATAGAAATTCTGAGGTGCTTAAACCAAACCACTAGGAATTTCAGGGCTTGCAAAACATTTCTTAAGCAAGTCATCCCCCACCCTACGCACCCTAACTGTGTGAAATATTTGAAAAAGATTATGTGCATGCTGTTTAGTATGCTCTTAGTCCTTAAGAGGGATGTGATTATTATCAATTGATGCACTTAAGTATCTACAGAATTATAAAATACTATAATGAAAATGTCTTGTTTTATGTTTTTCAAGCACAATGAAGGTTTGGAAAAAAAAAAAAAAAAGCAAACAAAACCAAAACCCAAACCCAAGTACTAGAAATTGTACTAACCCTATTCTCAGCTTTGAGTGACTCGGCTCTTCAGTGTTTCACAGTATTATCCAATGCTTTTAGAATGATTTACTTATGTATCAATGTATTTTGAAACAGGTTTGTTTTTTTTTTTCCATTGTCTCTAGCAACAGTTTTATTGAATACTCATGTTTACTTACTGAAGTGCATTTCACTTGGAATGGAAATGCAAAACATTAGTGCAGGCTTTGTGAAATTTACCACTTCTCTGATATGTGAAAAGTACTTGAGATAAGAACATCGTTTCAATAGTACTGGGGGGGGGGGGGGGCGACGACACATAAGCTCTTCAAATAAATATAGACTGTTTATTTGTCAGTGTTGTCTATATTTAACAGGCTTAGTGATTCTGCACGCTTTTTTTTTCAGAATTTAATTCTACTGATTTCTTCAAAGATAGTATCTTTTTCCAAGCTGTACTAAAACATCTTTGTTTTGCTGTGCTGCTTTTGTTTGTCGGTAACAAGAATGAAAAACTAATATATCAAGGGAGCTGAGCTATGAAGGGCTGTGCAAAACTAGAACAGGTGCAAATTTCAGGTTTTTTTCTTCATCAAAACATTATTTGGCAATATCACTTGGTGTTTCCTCAGTTGACAGTTTGGTACAATCATACTCTGAATTTTCAATATTTTCATTGTATAAATTAGCAAGGCCCTAAATCTCTAAATTTTGTTAAATAGTAAATGGAAATGGCATTTATAATCTACAGAGCATTAAAACTGCTTACAGATTACTTACATCAGTGACTTATAACCTTTTTGATTTGTGGATCCCTAAGTACTTTTCAGTGGAGGCATGTATCTCTGTGCAGTAAAGGTTAACTTACTGCAGTAGGCTTCCTTTTCATAGCAAGGTTCTGTGAACCCGAAGAGTCTGCAGACCACATGTTGAAAATTATTGATCTACATTATTTATATATGACTTGTTCACTGCTGAAGTGTTCCTGCTTTTGAGATGACTCAGTAACACCATGAAATAGTTTTCAGGAAGGAACTGGAAAAAGAAAATGTAACCCTTAAAAGGGGAGTTTTAGATCAATAAAATATTTCCACAATTCAGGAATTAGACCTTCCTCTTGCCAGCAATGATTCTATCTCCAAAAATTAAGAATGGCTGTCCGTTTTATACATGGTACGCTACTATAGTTTGTTGCCATCGTAGAATCACTCCAGTTGGACAAAGCGATTCAGTTTGCTTGGTGGCTGCCAATCACAGGATTCCTTGTGCACTAAAATGTTTTCAAGATATTTAGATTACATCTTACTGTTGACTCAAAAGGTCATCCCAGACATGGATCACACATTCTTCTACCTTAGGCCTTCATTGAATTCTAACACAATAAATTATGGGCCTGATCTTGAGATAAACAAAACAGCTCCCGGCCCCTTACATTGAAGGCATAAGGTTCTGGGTATAAGATCCATTCCATCATCGTGCTCAACACCAAACAAGTTGAAATTCAACAACAGCATAACACAGTTGTTGGTTCTGTAGGCCAGCTTTTAAAGTGTTTCTTACTTTATCAGAATTTCTACTAGGCAACAGGCTGATTTCATGTTTTAGAAGATACGAGTTGTGGTAATAGTGGTAATATTTAAAGTATGAGATGCTCCTCATAATGGTGAGGATTTAGATCTGAAGATGTGCCTGGGTAAAGGCAGTACAGAGTCTGGTGCAATCCTGTGCTGCTGGAGAGGTACTTGCACCTCCCAGGGCGAGTTGGCTTCACTGGTGAGCAGTTATACAGCAGGTGGGTGACCTGGGATCTTTGAGGATTTCATCATTACTTCAGTAGTCAAATCAATAAAATGTTTTTAAACATTTCAATGTGAATATAAAATACTAGGATGTAAAATGAATACTTTTCCCCCCCTCCAATATTCGTGTGAGCAAGCAGCTAGCTCTCTTGGTGTGTTTCTAAGATTACATTCAGTAATGTCAGAGATGCTGAGTTTCACACGGTAGTGAAGCTGTTGTTTTTCTCAAGAGTACGTTCTCGAGAGTATATCGCTTCTTGAGCTATTCTTGTGCTCTGTGCCTACTGGGCTTCCTAGTGTACCATGTTGTGACATGAAATTCTTTTAAATGTTAAGAAAAATATGTTTGTTTGGTTTGGTTTGTTCTTTGATCGCTTTCCATAAGCTGATTTATACTGGTTTCAGAAGATGATAAAAATGACAAGTTTTGAGGATTAATGGCTCTTTATGGTGGAGATAGGAATAAATAAAGTGCTTATTTCTTACATATCCTAAAATATTATTTATACTAACAAACGTTAATATAACATGAAGTAATTTGTCCCCAAAAAAAGGCCAGATGATTTTTTTATAACTATAGCATACTTCTGAGAAAATTGCTTTTTAAGATGTTGAACTTTTGGATTTTGTTAATATATTGTATAAGCTTTTCTGAGGGTCTTGTTGCATAAGCTGCCTGTCCGTAGGCCACACTCTCTAACAGAAGTGTCTATATAAGCAGTCGTTCTGAAGTGCTGATTCTGTTATTTGATTTGGGATTAAACAGTCTGTTGCAAGCCATCTGTTTCCCTATGCATGTGTCCTTGAGAGGTTAGATTTCCGGAGATATTGCCCCATAACTTTAGCCAGTGTTTGAAAGATCAGAATTAGCTGAGACATATGCCACTGAAATTATCTGTCTTATCCTAGAGGACTGGCTGTTTTTTGACATCAATGCCCATGTTGGAGAAAAGTTTACTCTCTCATTGCTGCTGATTGAGAACCCTGCTGCTTTTGGCCAAATGCCATGAGATTCAGGAGCGCATCCTTTGAGGGCATTTGAACAGTTGATGCTCGGTAAGTGCATGAAAAGCTCTATCAGCTTTTTAAGCCGCAGGTCTCCTCCAGAACCAATCGCTCCAACTGATGCTGTATGACTCGGGACAAACTCAAACTGCTGCTGTTGCCCAAGCAGCTTATCACTGTGACAATTAGGGTCAGAAGATGTTACGTTTTGATGTAGGTCCAGGGTTCAGAGACTCTTTGGAGACTTAAAGAAATCTTACATGATTTTACCTCGCTCTTATGTGCGATGTTTTGTGGGTTGGTTGGTTGGTTTGTTTGTTTGGTTTTTTTTCTGGGTACCTCTTCATGCACCAGCATGTGGGCGCTGGATGTATGTGCGATGCATGTATTACTACTAAGGACGAGCGCAGCAGTAGTAATGTAGCCCTGTCGGTTTGGTTTAGGTGTTGAAAGGAGCTCAGGCTGGAGAGTGGGTGCTTGAAGGCATTGTGGAAGCCAGTGTGTGATAAGCTGCCACTCAGTAGTGTGCTTTTACAGGTGTAATTAGCGCAACTGCTTAAGCTTGGGATCCTCAGGGTATTTTTATATCCTGCTATTTATTATATCCTCAGGATATAATTGTGTCACAAGCCATACAGGGCATCGCAGGTCTATACCAACCCTCTAAAAGCTATCTAGAAAACCACTCAGTAAGTACCACTTCTGGATCCCTTCATTTTAGCTCAGGGCTGGTAATAAATTCGGGTTTTCTTGTACTTTGGCCTTCCACAGGCATAACGATTTCAGGGCTTGTTTCATACCTAGTCTGTAACTTTATGCTACGCCCTGCACTACAAACTGATTATCCATTAAACATGTTAGAGTTCAATGACATTTTTCAGCCAACAGGATAGATAGTCTTGTGCAGCATTATTTATTTTCACTTTTTTTCTACTCTTGAATGTGTTCATTACAAGTCTTGCTTAAGATCCTAATTTCTGTTAGTTCTGGAAGATATGGGTTCACAATATTGATAAAAAAACTGATAAATCCTATTGAACCTTACATCACTCTTTGTGGGAATTTTTTGTTCTTTAGTGTTAAAGACTGGATTTGAAATGTTTTTGCTTTTACTCAACAATCTGACTACAGAAATACTGGTGTTTCTATACTTCTGGGTAGAAATTTGCTAGCTCAGGCACTACACACACAGCAAATCTGCATTTGTACACACAAACCAGATGACTGGTCAAGTTAACGTTTGCAAATTGCCCTGTTTATTCACACAAATGCAGTTTTTATGTGTGCAAAACTGATGTGCTTGCAACTTTTGTGGGTTGTATTAAGAGAAGCTTGCTATAAATGTATCCCCTAAAATTTAGTTTTTGATTAAAAATACTTGCTAGGCAATCCTCCTGATAGAGTTTCCCAATTTACATTTCCAGGTGAAAAGGAGGCTTTAAAACCTTTAAAAGCAGCCATGGAAACAGAGGCTGCACAGAGCTAGGCGGTGACATAGGGCATCACATCTAAGAGGCACATTTAAGGGGGAGCTTGTCAAGAGCAGAAAATGATGCTTGCTCTCTCTTACTGTAGAAATAGTACTGGATTGCTGATGTGATCCATTACTAGAAATATTAGGATACAGGAAAAATGAGGAATTTGAATGAAAAAAAAGAAAAATCTTCTACCTATTTTGCCTCCCCTCTTCCTCTTCCTCAGAAAAGGGTTTTAGGAAGAACTGAGCAACTCCTTCTGTAAGCAATAATTTCATCTCCAAACAATCAATGAAAGAGAATTTGAAGTGTTATTTGAAACGATGTTTCTCTTGCATTTCAGTAATGTGCAATGCATCATACAAAGATAGCAATCAACGTTTTGAAAAATGTACTCCTAGGCCTTAATAATTGCCGCATGTAGAAGACCTGGTGTGCATATGCCTGTCTGCAGGTATTTAGATGCAATTCAGTCAAACCAACTGAAATTTTTCAATAGTTGACTTTCACAAGATGTTCACTTTTGTTTATGTCTAGTAAGGCTCTGTTTAAAAAATCCAGATTTTCTGTAAAAATCTGAATTTGGTATCCATATGTATTGCTAATCCTTTACAGTCAACTGCATCATGGGGAATAGAGATGGGTATGAACTTTTCCTTTTTTTTTTTCTTTGAGGGATGCACTATTTTTCCACTTTTGCAGAAGTCCAGCTGCATGTAGCTGGCTTTCCTGTTGGTTTATATTACAAGATAGCACTCTATTAGTTGTCTGGTTTTTCCCTCAGGCTTTTTAGGATCTTGAATGCAGTGCAATACTATTCCCTTCATACATAACTACATCAGTGTTAAAATGTAAATAATTTGCAGGTTTTTAGTTAATAAATATCTCTAACAGTACCTAACGTGAGCCAGCTAAAATGTATAGTACACATTCTTAAAGAAATAGTGAAATTTAATTTGGGGCAGGAGGTCCTTCAGTTTTTCATAAAATTCCAGAATTGGGCAGAGGTTGAGAACAAAAGAGACTTTTTTCTCCACCCTAAAAATTACCATAATACTGTGTAGCAAAAAAGTTCTAAATCAGTTTCCTGTTGCTTTCTGCCTGTAAGAGCATGAGTGAGCCTTATGTAATGGTGACAGCTTTATTCTGCTTTCCTGCAGGCATGTTTCCAATTGAATGCCAAAATTTATATATTCGGCATTCTTGAGGTATTGTGCTGTAAGGATTGGATGCTCACCTTATAAGTAAGGAAAACAGCTTGGCAATTCAAAAAAACAGGAGAGGACTTGGTACAGGCAGGAGATCTTATGGTTTATTTTGCGTTGTTGCTGATGAGGAATGTCAAAAGCCTTTTTTTCCCAATATATTAGTACATTGAAGGCTTAATTTAGAGAAGCTTGATTAATCTAGAGGAGAGGATACATTTCCAAGCAAACCAAGGACTTTAAAGAAGTAACTTACAATGTTAAAAAAGAAGTCCTTTAAAGAAATCATTTCATCTGTGCTGTGCTCCAACAGAAAAATGATTCTACTCATCTTGTCTATCCTCATGATTCTTTTCCTGTCATCCTGGATTTAGTGGAATAAACTGTTTCACCTCTCATGCCTTTGAGCTCATTCTAATTTAGTTGAACTTGATTTCTAAGATTTCAGCACATTCAGGCTGGAATTTTCTCTTACCAATATATTTTTTTTTTTTGCCTCTTCCTAGCTTTTTCTAAAGCAATTTCATCTAATTTGTGGAAGTAAGAAAAATTAAAAAAAGACAATATTCAGCTAAATGCAGGCAGACACAGATTCTGTGGTGGACCAAAACAGGAGAGAAAGCTTTTACCAGATGCCTGCGTAGGGGTTAATATCATTCTTAAAGAATATGCAGGCTGCTAGGGAATGTTGTCCTTTAAAATTTACATGTGTATTAAATAGTCTTAAAATTATGACGTACCAATACCAAACTGGTAATCAGCTTTAAGTAAGAGAATATAAACTCAGTTCAGAGTCATTCTTCCTTGTGTTTCTTTGTAAAACTGGATATAATAGGAATTAAAATAATTAAGTCTTGTATAGATCTTTTGTTCTTTTTAGTATTCCATTTTTCACTTTCTCTTGTTCCAGGAAAGTTTATGCACAGCTCTGATAAAAATATTCTTAGCCAAGTTTGCTGCGAGCGTAGAGCACTTGCTTCCTCTCCATTTAATGGAGATATTTTCATCAATAACTCTTTCAAGTTTAGTCTTAATATCTTTTGTGTGTTTTCATCTCTGCATTTGATTTATTGAGTGAATGGAAGGAAATGTGACTCACCATTCTATCCGTTTGCACCTTGCTTGTTTCGGTCAGTAGGGAGAGTAGAAATGTTTCTAAATTCCCTTCTTTATTCTTAAAGAGGTCGTTGCATTGTTCCACTTGTGAAATGATCGCAAAGAATATTGAGTGACTACCTTCAAAATTAAGCACATTAGAATATGTTGAAAAAATTCTTCTAAGAAGCACCAAAAAGATTTTCTCTGAAAAGATTCTCTACCTTGAATTTACCTTGCAATTAATTCCAGGGGAAAAAAAAGAAAAATCAATTCCAAAAAAGCAGCAAAAAAGAGCAGCCTGGCACTTTTGAAATGTTTTGAGGAGGAGAGAGTGAGTTTTTTAGTACCAACAAGCCATTGTTGCTACTGTTTCCACAGTTTTAGTAACCAGTCAGAAATCTTTTCCTTACGTTTGTGTGCCCTCTTCTAGTGATGCTTATGGCTTTGAACTATTTCTCCAACTCTTGCTCATCTTCTCCGAAGGTGGCTACATCAGATGAATATTTGTCATAGTTTTTGTTTTTGGGTGTGTGTATGTTTTAGTTTCATCAGTCTTCATGGCCCCATGCCTCTTGGCATGTAGCACAAGCACTACTGGATGACCCAATGTTTTAACTGTCAGTCACTGTGAACTGCTCTATGAAACAGGCTTACCAGCTCATAAACTGAAAGCAATCCTATTTACTGCCATTTCTATATCCATAGATTGCTTGCAGCTTGTTACTGTCCTAGAAACGCTTAAGGCCAGACACTATGGTACTATAGGTTTTTCTTGATCTTTCTTGGGTAGGGTTAGTCTTGTATGAATGCTTGTAGTGTTTCATCCGATATAATGGGATTAGACCTGAGGGTGGCTATATCAGAGCTCCCGATGGGTATCTGCACTATATAGTGCATGGACAGGTCCAATATATTTTTTTGACTTCTGAATTAGTAGATTTACAAGCATTATTGTTGTTTCTGCCCTGGCAAACTCTGAAGCAAAACCCCCTACTTTGCTATTAAAATAAAATAATAATTACGATTTGTTAATTTTGTTCTTTCAGTTGTCTGTTTTACTTATAGGTTGCTGTCTCTGTCAGCATTTTTATTCTGTTTGTGCTTTGCAGTTTGCTGAAGGTAGATGTATATTCTGAAAATAAACTTGAATCTATTAAAGTGGCTAACATACAGTGATGTCTCTGTTTTGTAAATTGAGTTCAGGCATAGGCTATCTATCTGTTTGGCAGCAGTGGAGGTGCCTTTTTGCTTGAATTTTACTGTTTAAGCTTTTAGAGTTGCTTTCGAAGGTGGAAGAGGGGTCAGGGTAGCATCAGATTCACACATTACTGTCTTTACTGAATTTATATGAATGACCTCCTTTGAAGATTGAAGAATGTGGCGTGAGTATGCATAAAGCCTCTCAGACTTTGAGGAGTGTGATCTTTTGTCTTCTGTGCATGATCTTCTAGTTGCCTATTGATATGTTTTGCTATTCAGGGATGATGAATTTAGATACATTTGATTAAAGAAAGAAATTAAAATTCAGTCACCTCCACTTAGTGTCAGTGCACCTGTGCTGAAGTCTCTCTAATGTTGCTAAAATTGCTGTGAGGTTAACTTGGTAGTTTTGTTTTACTGTGTTTTGGCCATGCCACCTAGCTCTGGAACTGGGCCAACCTACGCTGATTACTGCCTCTTTCTAATCTGTCTAGATTGCATCCCTCAGCAGGGAGTGTGGATGCTCATTCAGAAAAGCTTATCCAATAGGCGCCAGCATAATTAATATATATTTTCTGCTTTTCTCTAAGAATTGTAATACATAAAGGACAATCAGCTTACTCATGAAATTGCAGGCACCAAGGGGGACTTAATGCAAAAACAAGTGTATCCCATTATCTCTTTCTCATTTTGCATATCACAGCTAACGCTATGAGAAACTAAATGCTGCACTTATGGCCTATTCCAAACACTAAAGTCAGTGGTAGGTCTTCTGATCCTTAGTTAGTACATTCAGAGCAATGAAAACCAAAAAAAAGACTGTAGTTCTCCATTTTCTCCTTACTGGAAATCAATGGTGGGTATGCGAGTAGGAAACAAAGTTAGGGCACAAAGGGCAAGTGCATTTTTTCTTTACCTAATTATCCCCTTGCCTTTATTTCTAATGAATCCTTTTTTCCCCAATACAACTGAAGCAAAACACCTGACATATAGCCTTTTCTGCAATTGGAGCAGTGATAGCATTCTTCCAGATGAGTAACTGGCATATAGGAGGGATTTTATTTATTTATTATAAATATTAATTAGCTCTGTTTTCTTGAAAGATGGCTCACAAGTTCATTGCTCTTTCTGTCTCAGAGCATTTGACCATACTTCTAATATCCACTACAGGTGCTTGGTGATTTCTGTCAATTCTCTGTTTAACCTATCCAAATTTGAATAACCAACTCACATATAAAACTATTACTAAAAGGTATAGACTGTACATAAAACCCACTTTCTCGTCCTGTGCCGTGACAATTTATAATAATGGAACACTTGTGATATTTTACTTTTCTATCAAAAATGAAATACGGTACTCCCCAGGCAAGTCAAATTTTGAGAAGTGGAAGTGATTATTGAATTCTCTCTCTCAAATAGAAATCTGGATGTAAATGGAGAACTCCTGTTGACTCAAATATGAAATGAATGAAAAGTTTCCATTTAGCTGGGTGGGAAAGCCTCTGAATGTGTAAATCCTGTTAACAGTAACAAGAGTGGTGTCGTTTTAAAGCTATGCAAATAGCTGCTTTGGTGCTTTCTTCCTGATACTGTTGTAATTGAAGGGAAAAAAATAATTTTTTTTTTTCTTTTTGGTGCTGGTCTTGGCAGTGGGGAAAAATATGAAAGAAAGAATTGACAAAAGACATTTCTCTGGGAGGTGTTTTATCTCTCTTCATTCCTCCTTTTGTGTCTCCCACTGTCCTTGGCTGGCTTCTCCATTCAGCTGAGGAGTTCTCAGATGAAATTACCTCCTTGACTATAGTGCCCTACCAGCCAGCAGCTGCCCAGCCTGAGTCAGTTTTGCTTATATCATGGGGGAAGGAGTCTTTGCATCAGGCCTGTGAATCTGTGAGTCTAAAATTTATTTATTTTTTTCCTCCAATGAAAGCATGGATAATTCTGTCCATTTTTCTTTTATTAAAAAAACTGCAAGATGAAAATAGAATAAGTAGCAAAGATACCAGAAAATAAGGGGCATTTCTTTCATTACTTTGTAAATTTCAGGGTTCTTAAGAAACACTTGTTCAATTTTTTTGCCTGTAAGCAAACATGAACATCATGAGGCAGCTCTGATGCACAGCTGGCAGCTTGCAAAACATATACAATATGGGCAGTAAGATAAGGTGCAGGCTCATTAACTTAAGAAACTAGTATTAGACGCCTGGAATTTAAGTAGAAAAGCACAGAAATCACTTTATTTTAACCTATGAAATATACACACACATATGCATATACGATATACAATTTATTTATGTATATCTATATGCATATGTGTAACTATGAAAATATATTAAGCACTGCATTTTTATAAGCTCTTGCTATGCCTGTATTGAAAATCAGTATTTGATGTTTTCTCTACTTGCATCTTTTTTTGCTTTTATGATAAAATTAATTCTTTTTGTCTTGAGGGATAAAGACAGGACTCTTTTCCTTGGTGCAGTTCCAATAGAAGATAACTTGATGCTTATAACAGCTTGTCAGTCGGAGAACTGTTAAAATAAGGCTGAAAGAAAGAAAAGCTCCATTTACTGTGGAAACCCCTAGTGGGATGAAAACTATAGTTCATTTCTTTGGATAACAAAAGACACTTCCATGTCCTCCTCACTAGCAACTTTTTTTTTTTTTTTGACACAAAAGGCAGAATGAGGGGGCAAGCAATACCCTTAATTATAACCTCCTTTTCCTGAGAATTTTATCCTACTTTTCTTGCTCTGGCTTAGCAGGACATCCTGCTCTATTTTACTTGAGTAATAAGAAATATGATTAGGGAGCATGAGTAAAGGGTTAATTTTTTCCCTTTGGATGCTGTGTGCGAAGTGCTTGAGGAAGGACAGCAATATGCAATGCAACTTTGACCTTCTCGTTGTTCTATAATGTCATTGGCTGGTAACTCCTGCTCACTTTCACAGCCTCAGCAACTTGTGCTGTGGCAAGGAGGGGTCATCTGTGACCAGCCAAAACATGGAATACCTTGAAGGATAAAAAAAAAAAAAAAAATAGTTGCAGGTTATTCTAGGCCTCAAAATTGAGGTAATGCTGTTGTACAAAGACAAAAAAAGGATGTGGTGCTCACCTGTTTTCACAAGTTTGTGTTGGGATGAGGAGCAAAGTTAACACAGTTTACTGTTTTAGGCGTAAATCTTTGTCCTGGTTTGAGGTGAAAGAGAACCAACTTTATGTTCAGTGATTTTACTTCTTAGCTAGGCCTCTTCTAACTCTCTGAAATTAACAGCATGTTGTGCTGAAAACTGTTCATTAGGGTGATAAGACCAATGTTTATGGTTAGTGCCAAGGAATGGTACGCAGAAAGGCTTTTGCTTATACTTATTGCTATAACAACCAAGGTCAGCTAATTTCGTTATTTGCCCGTTGGAGGGTCAGAAACGGAAAAGTGTACAGGGGTCCTACCTGCAGGGAGGAGCGGACAGGACAGGTGACCAAAAATTGACCCACAGGGGTATTCCATCCCATCTGCCCCATGCTGAGTATAAAAGCTGAGGGATCAAAGGGTCAGTCTCTTTTTCTTCAATGGCCGACTTCCGAGGAGGACCCTGCCTCTTCATCTGCCTTTGATCCCAATCCGTGCGTTCCTGACTCCAACTCTGGAATCCAGTTCCCACCCATCACTGAGTCCAGTCTGGGACTTCCCCAGTGCCTGCTAGTGATGTCATCCTGGGAGCTTAATACGGTTTTGTATATACTGTATCTTTTTTATTATTTTCCTTTTTATTTTATTATTAATAATTCATTAAAGTAGTTTAGTTCCTTCTAAACTCATAAATCTCTCCATCTCTCCTCCTCCTCTCCATGTGCGAGAGGCTGGGGGAGAGCACCTGTCACTGGCCATTGGTCAATTTGGCCAAAACCATGCCAATCTTGCTTTACGAAAATCTAAGTACTTTATACACATACATGCATGTGTGTATTGTTATCATTGCTGAAAATGTGTATTTTGTCATCACCTTCAGTGTTATAAAATGAAGTTAACATCTTGAGCCTGCTAAAATAATTGTCGTGTTTCCTGGAAAAAAATTTCCTGTTTTGTCTCATTTAACAATCTTTATATCATTAAGTTGTTCAACGTTCTTGCTGCTACTGCTCCTTCTTTGTTCTCTTTTAATGTTGGTGTCATTGCCATGAAGGGGTAGGATAAAACATACCCTAAGATCTAGGTTAGGGGGTGGAGAATTTTGTTCTGACACCTCTGTTCTGAGGAATGATCAGGAAGGGTTTTTATTAATCTTTCAAAAAAGGGTATTATGCGTCAGGGTATGGGTGAGTGGAAAGCCCAAAATGCAGCAGTGGAAACGGAAGCAATCCTACAACTTCAGTTTAATAAGCTGAGTTTCTGCAAATATAGGTTTGTCATTAGCTATATATGCACAAGTTATGCATCATCTCTAATGGCAGAGTCTGCAAAAACGTAATTGTTTTAAATGAATCTTCGTGAGGAGGGAGTTACAAGAAAATGGTTGGTGGTTAAGGAAAACCTTAAATGAAGAGGGTAAGTTTCTCCTGGTCTGGTACTGAAGGACTACTTTCTATTTTTGAAATGTGAGTTTTAGAGCCATCTACCTGCTTTTTATGTATTCTGTTTATTCCACAGTGCTATCCTGGGCTGATTATCGGTGACTGAACAGGAGTCTCTAGTGGTAAAGATATGAGATAAACCCCCAAGTTCTGCAGTTACTGGCTGTAACAAATGCAAATGACATGCACCACAAAGAAAGAAGTTGGCATAGCACATAGAACAGTTACCTGTTCTTCATCAGTGAAGTAACACTTAGGTGTTACAGTCTTAGGAATAATAGCATCCTTTTCCTTTACTTAGGTGGCTGATCACAATACGAGGCTTGTTGTAAACACACTAGCATAGTATCAACTATAGGGGAAAAAAAAGTAATCAATTGGAGGAGAACTTTCAGCTGGGGCAAAGTTAAGGAGAGCAGTAATGCAGGTTGGATTGGTTGTCTTGTCACAGTTTTCCACTCTCAAAGCCAAATTATTTTGTATTGGTATGAAGATATCACAGGGAAATACTGATGTATTTTGGGTACATGTACTTGATTATACCTGTCTGATACATTTTTTGCACTTTATCTGTCATCTTTGTGGACTTCATAAGACCTTCATTGTTTTGGAAGGTTTCAGGTATGGTTTTGCCTGGACAGTGTAAAAAAACGATTGCATCTTCTGAGGAAGATAATAGCTAGAAAGGAATTAACTTTTATATGCCTTATCTTTTGAAGAGTCTGTGTTTCTAGTATTGTTCTCAGAAAGCATTCCCTCTCCATGTCTAAAAAACTATATTAGCACCAAGCTAGTTATTGTATCATATACAGAGTCCAAATATATGGGCATTTGAGCTAATTTTGAAACAACAAGATGAAAAAAACACAAGAGTCAGCTAATCCCATTCCTTTGTCAATGTAAATTACTGCAGTTTTCTTGATGTAGATTTAAATCTATGAAAAGAGAAATCTTCATTCATTCTCTGAAAAATGTACCCACAAATTATTATTTTTGGGAAACAACATATTGATGACATGTAGTTTCACATGAATTCTTCTTATAGCAAGTTGGTAACGACATATTGTGTGACGTGTTTTGTTTTTTGGTTTATTTGAAGCACTTAGTAGTATGATGCATTGATATAATACATGCAAAATTTTATCTAGTTAGGGCTCCACCCTAACATTCTCCCATAAATCAGTGATTCCGTAAGTGTCGTCTGAAAAGTGCTTTACTGCTGACTTTTAAGACCCAAAAAGCAACAGCTTTGGAGAAAGACTCAGAGCATGGGTGTTCTCTCTGGTAGTTCTTACCACCTCCATTTTTAAGTTTTATTATATTTTCATGAGTGAAGATATTTCCTATCAAGTCAAAGGTGTTATACAATCATGGTTAATGCTGTTTATTTTTGTGCTAATAGTAATTTAAAATAAACATTTTTTTCTCAGCCTGGCACTGAGCTTGGCGCTTTACTTACAAGAAAGATTGAAGACATGGTTCTTTCTCTATGAAGACCATGACCTAATTACCCATTATGTGTGCAGTCAAAATTTGGTTCACAATAAAAGGTGTGTATTTGTAGTTGAAAGAGCAGTAGCAAATGTAATAAGCTAACTAAAGTTATGGTAAGCGACTGTGGTTTCCTGTTTGATTGTGAAATTAGCCAAGATGACATCTAAGAGTAGTGATAGAAATCTGACCATATACAAAATTTTCTGGTGAAGAAACTTCTGGTGAAGTTCTGTTGTGCAGCCAACTCAGTTAGTGGTAGTACCCAAAAAGAAAACTAGGACTGTCGGTAGCTGCTGTACAGTGACCTCAATCACATAGAATTACAATGTTCCATAATATAATCCAGGAAAGCTGTGCAATGTTCTTCAAAATTTTTGACAGTTTTGGAAGATTGAATCATTGATCTCCTCTGTTAAATGCTGTCTAGAGGGTAGCTTTCTCTCACGAGATAATCTGCCTTGCATGCAATTTATCTCAGCCACACTAACTCACTGAATTAAAAATTAGTCTGAAATTATCATGAATTTTTACCTAGTGTACCAGATGTCTGTGTACAGTCCACATTTGTTTGATTTGAGAGAGTCTGAATTATGTGTCCTTAGGAAAAAAAGTCTTTGAAATATTTAACCTTGGATTTTATGCACCTATTACCCATTTGATTTGTGGTGTTATACTTTTGAATGTCAAAATTAATTAGTCACAAATTATACAAGTTGTCCTAATATCTATAGATGTCAGACTTTGAAATATGAGCTTCAAAGAACTTGCAATTATTTTGGTTATTAACGTCAGCCAGTTGTTGTTAAGATATACTGATGATGTACACTTGTATGCTGAAATTTTAAAAGCAACTTTTGCATGAACAAGTTGTTCATTTATCAGAAGGGCATCGACAAATGTGTTTATGCAAGAAAACACCTGAAATCTGGGCCTACGGAATGTGAAATATTTTTTTTTTGGTCTGCTTTACTTGCCAATTAACACTAATAGTTTTTTTTTTTTGAAAATTTGGAGGAAAGTTAAGATAAAATGGGGAAAAAGGGCAGGAAAATTGAGTCCTGTATAATGCAATATATGTGACAAACTCAGTGAGAATTTTGTGTTATAGGCAAAGTCTCTTAATCCCAGAAACATGCAGGCATTAACTTTCATCCATTCATTGGTGGCTCTTGTTTGCTGGAGAAGCACATGCCAGAAGCCACCGCAGGTTCCCTAAAGTGACTATGAACAGCCTCCAAGCAAGCACACAATATAAGTGCTGCGCTATGTGTTCCAGATGATAAAGTACAGATTTTAATACAAAGTAAATACCACTGTGCTTGGGGCATCATATATTCCTATGTGAATTTCTTTTTCTGTCATCTGATCATGGTTTCTGTTGGAATCCAATGTGTCAGAATTGCAGACAGTGTTATTGCAGTCATAGATACAAATGCTTATAAATGTCATTTTAAATTTTTTTTGTACATTCTGCTGGTGTGTGGTCTGTAACTATATTTTGGTTCTGCCCTATTACTTATAACTGCATAAACTGTGAAAAGTTTTAGCTGGTAATTGCTAAAGTTCACAATCGCAATATTTTTATTCTTGGTGAAGAAGAGGGGGGAAAAACGAAGGATTTTTCATGTCTCTCAGATCTATTGGCCTATTCTCCAAATGGCAGGTTCCTGACTGATCAACTATACCACCTGCTACTAAAGCTCAGTAATATTAGTCTGTGCAATGGTTTCATTCTCATCTCACACCTCAGAGATCTTGAGCTCAACCCCAGGCATCCCCTGTGTGTTTAAATCAGCTTAACGGCTCATACAGTGTGCTGATTTCCTTGTAGGCCTCTGTTTTCTCAAAAAGTGATCACCTTTTGCCAATGCCCTCAGGATTAAACAGGGCAGTCCGGTTTTCCTTTTCTGCATTGGCTATACCTTTGTAGTCAATAAAAGACTAACTAGAAAAGAATCAGCTGATGAGAGAATCAATCTTCTGGAAGCCTCCCCACAGTTTTCTCATCATTTTTGTGCCGTCTGTCATCTCAGATTGTAAAATGGAAACCAAAACTCAGTATGTGGGAAGACTTTTAGTGCTCCTTGTTAACAAAAACAGTAAGACCAGGGGTTTTGATCTTACGAGTGTATAGGTAAACAGTAAGCTGTAAGTGTGCACTCTTGAAGTAGCTTTTCCATGTTTCTAATGGAGGTCTGCAAAAAATTATCAAAGAAGTATCACAAAGGTCTCATAACATACTGTAGTGTAGGTATCCATTCTGAGTAGGTCAGGTTAAATCTGAAGTTCTTCTATATAACAATACAGGGGTGTCTTACAGATTTACTATGGTATAAAAGCCATATAAATAGAAAAGGACTGTAAAGTATAAGTGAAGTTTTTTTTTCCTTTAGCTACTTGCTAAGTTAAAACAGTGGTCTGTCTTGATAGCTAGTATTACACAACAAATTTTAAGTTTTTTGAATAATAGCCTACTTCAAGATGGTTTATAATGACAGATGGACCAACTTAAAAAAGAATTGAAGGTTCATCATAATCATCATTCTTTACAGTTCTACTTTTTCCATTCAAATGTATTGCAGTAATTTACAAATATTAATTCAGTGTTATAATCACCCACCCACAAAGCAGGTCAGCATCCTAGTTTTACAGAAGTTCAAAGTAGGGTACCAAAAGGTTAAGAGCTGTGAGGAATTAAGGGGTCTGTCGGTATGCACCATAAGGCTCATGCTGGGGACTCTATTTTTTCCACATCATACTTTAAACTTCATTTGAAATCCGATTTCCTTCCCCGGACTCAAAATCCAGTGACGAGTAACACAGAATGTGTAGTGGGGTTTTGTTAGTGACTGGTTGAGAGGCATACAGAAGCACTGAGAGGCAAAAGTGTTTAGCTGGAATCACATAAAGTAACACAGGTGACTCCATCACCATCTTCAGCAAGAAATGTCCTCTTTCTCTGCCTGCAGGTGCTCTCTGCATTGACATAATGTTCCCTATAGAAGGGAAGCTCTCAAGCTTCTCACATTCTGCCAAAAAAAAAAAAAAAAGGCAAGTATCACTTTCTTACAGTGAAGGCCTATGGCAGACCTTGGTCACTCTCTCATTTGCCCGGCAATTGGGCAGTGTATCTAATGTTGATGGAAAGGTTTAAATATATTACCTCTGGTTCCTTGTTTTACTGGCAGTGCAAAAAATACAATATTTTGCTTATATTGGCCAGATCTCTGGCCAATAAAGATGGCAAATTGCAAGAATTGAGACACTCCGCTCTTGAGTGGAGTGAATTGAGCTACATCACAGCTAGTGGTTAGGAAACTACTAAGAACAGGAGTATCAAGTACAGTTTGTCACCAGCTGTACACGTTGCTATGCTTTTATATGAAAAACACAAAAGTGAAGAAATGGGAGTCTATTTCACAGCCTTAAACCAACACCTGAGAAATTCAGAAACATAGTGAAGGGGTACCTGGCTCTGTTCCGGTTCCTCCTTTAACAGAGATTTGAACTATGAAATATTTAGCAAGTATTGGCTCACTTAAAAGCCCAGGAGACATGATTCCAGAGCAGATGAGTGTCCCCATTAAGAACGTCTGAAAGCTTTAAAACAAACCTTCATTTATCTCAAAGCTACAGAAATATTGATGGGTTAGGTGTCAGCGATGTATTCCACAAATATATAGGTATCCCTTTGCTTTGGGCATGCTGCCACCAAGAAGAGCATAACTGTGATGGCTTTTCATAGCGGTCATGGATTGCTACATTCCTTGGCAACTCCAGATGGTCACTGATCATACAGAGCTGCTTTTATTTCTATTTCAGAGAACTTTGCTAGAAAATTTGTTCTAGAGGACGTATCTGTTGAAGGACACCCATTTTTAGGCAATCATTTCAGGGCTTTTTAGGGGGCAAAAAAAGTATTTTTAACCACCAGTTTGCTTACTGTCAGGATTACTTTTAAGGACAGCAGAAACAAGAATTGTAACAATTGCATGGGTTTCAGGAGCAAACCAACAACACAGTTTGGGCTGCTGTGAATGTTGGTGTCAGCTTCTAATCCAGCTGCTGGATTGATGACACCTACTTTAATAACGCCCACCATGAAACCCCAGGACACCTGGCAGGTATGTGCAATACAGGGTTTGATTGTAAAGAACCTTTATCTTTTAAATCTTAAAGTATGCTGTCATTCAGCATCAGCAGAAATTTGCTTTGCAGTCATCTCAACTTGCCATCTGTCAGGTGGCTGCTCTCTTTTCTTACCCCGCTGAATCAAAGTTTCTCAAAGGATTGTTACAGATTTAACTGCTGGTCAAAGAACCTCTCTCTTCAGGGCCACTTCAGCTTCATGCACTACAATTATGCTCTGGAATGCTGCCTAGATCATCTCATTTTGGAGACAATCTGTTTATCTTAGATTTACATGATTTTTGTACACACTATGCTGGTAAATTTTTCCTGAATTAGTCTCATAATTCTACCTATGTCTTGAATCTACAACTTACCAGATCCATCTTCTGGGAGAAAATACCTGCTAAATATACTCCCTGCAAAGTTGTTCAGCTTGTTGTATTAACTGTTTCTAGACACAGACAAATATTCTGTTTTGAAGAGGCATTTCAAAACATATCAAAAGAGGTAATACAGTTTATCTCATTTTTTAAACTGGTAACTGGTACGCTACCCTAAACATCAAAACTTACTGTAGCAGTGTGCAGTTGGCATGTTCTTGGATCAAGCAGCAAAATCAGAATCTGTAAAAGAGTGTCACAGAATAACTCACCGATATTTTTACTGGAAATATTTTCATTCAGAAATATGTACTTATAATTTTCTTATGGCTTAGTGAGCAAATGAACTTTATCTTTAAGATTGTAATGCTTAGATTACCAGTGCATGGATGGATCTCCTAATATTGCAAATACTATTTGGCAATCTGCCATTGATTTCCTTTTGCAATATCTCTTAACCTCATAGATATTGTATGTTTAAATCAAGTGTGACAGAAGTTGAAATAGCCTCTATTTTCTTTTGAGCAGATGAGGACCCAGCAAGGTACAATGTGTTTGTCTGTTGGACATTATTGTATAATGTTCTGTAGGATAGATAATTGTCATAAAGTATAGCGAAAACACAAAATATTTGATTTATTAAAATAATTGTAAATTTGGGCTCTCTACATGGTAGATAAAAATAATAGATTTTCCTTAAAGCTACAGTTACAATGACTGTCCCAGAGTACCACATGAAATGTTGTCTTCATAGTGTTTTTTCCAATCTGTTGAATTTGTTACTTTCTTCCTTACCTGTAAAACAAAACACAAGAAACCCAAACTCGAAAGAGTAACAGTAGGAGGTGGCAACTCCTAGGTCCATGACCTGTTGTCAGTCCAACTCACCCTTTTTAGAGGAGTGCCAAAATTTAGAAATAAAGAATCATAGAATCATAGAACTGCCTAGGTTGGAAGGGACCTTTCAGATCACCTAGGCCAACCATCAACCTAACTCTGACAGAAACCATCACTAAACCATATCTCTAAGCACTGTGCCCACCCATCTTTTAATACCTCCAGGCATGCCGACTCAACCACTTCCCTGGGCAGCCTGCTCCAATGCTTAATAACCCTTTCAGTGTCAAAATTTTTCCTAATATCCAGTCTAAACCTCCCCTGGCACAACTTGAGGCCATTTTCTCTTGTCCTATTGCCTGTTACTTGGGAGAAGAGACTGACCACCACCCACCTCCCTACAACTTCCTTTCAGGGAGTTGTAGAGAGCGAGAATGGAATGGGATCATCATCTACTCACCACTTTTTGGGCTGTTTGTTTGACAATGGTTATAATGCATGTCTCTGACTTCTGCATGAAGGTCTTGACAACATTTAGTGTAAGAATTTCTTGTCACAACTTTTACCTTCTGTAAACTGGTTAGTCTTATACAACCTGTTAAACTTATCTTTCTTTCTGTTGTGCTACACAAAACTGGCTTGTTCAGGGCAGAACTTAAGACGAAAAATATTCTCAAATCAAAACCCCTTCCAGATTTGCTTTTGGTTGTCCTAAGGTAATTTTCCTGCTGCAAATGCATTTGTTGGGTAGCTTACTCAGAGTATGCTCTCTTCTTATTGTTAATCCAACCTTATGTGCCATGGCATCAAAACCCTCCACAATTCACCCCTTGGAACGCTCAGAAGCTAACATCCAATTAAACCCAGAAAAAGTCTTCCATCTCCTGAGCACAGATATCGTAGAGGACCTAATTTAAAACAGGCTAGAGTATAGGTTTATATTGTGAGGCATCTTTTCTGCATGCAAAGCAGTCTTGATAAAATGAGATACCTACATAAGCACACAAGGTCTCTAGGTATAGCTCAATTAATTGAAGCTAGAATTGTTCTTTGGCTCCCCATGAGTCACATATCATGGCTTTCACTAGCAGGCATTTGCGACGATGGCTATCATTTCCGTAGTCTCATCAGAGAATAGTTGTCCAGGTGTGTTCATTGCAGCCTGGTGTCCATTGGCACAAAGGCACAGGATTAGGAGTGCAAAAACCCAAGTCATTCCTACACTGGAGAGAAAAAAATGAATAATGTGAAGAAACAACTGAATGGAAAAGGATTAGCATTTACTCTGTGTAACAGTCAGTCCAGATTGCAGAAATAATGGTGTACCTGTCAATCACTGGCTTAGCTAAAACGTTGCATGCATCAACATCTGCCAGCATTGTCATGTGGAACCTTTCAGAACATTATGTAAAGAATAGAATCACTGCTAAAAGTGTCTTTATTTTTCTCTTGTTTGAATATTTCTCACATATAGTAAATATAAAAAGACAAACTGAACGAATGGAGTGCAGTAAGGATGGGGGAACAGTATATAAAAGACAGGCTAGAGAATACAGAGTCTCCACATCAGAAAATGAATGATGGATTATGAATTCGTTTCAACTATGTTATGTAGAGTTGAAATATACTGAACTGCTTCTGTGTGTAAGGTAGGTATAGTTTAAGTTAATGTCAGGGTTGCATCACTGCAGCCTTTGGGAACAGAAGCATGTTTTTGTGGTATGTAAGGAATGTGGGTGTTTTGCAGGCACCGAAGTGCAGGAGATGATCTGCAAACACTCTCCCTTAGCAGACAGGTAAACTGACTCATTAGCAGGATGAGCTCTTGTGTGCTGAAGTGCGTGACACTCCTTCTCAGAGCACCTTTATCTACACTCTAGCAAATAACTGTTGGATGTTTTCACATGAGATGAAGTAGCAATCAAGAAAGACTATTCTTGGTCAAAAATTGTATTTAAAATTTGTTGGGAAATGGCATTTTGCTGAACTCAAAGAGAATTGTGACAAAGGATCAGTTTTAATTTCTCATTCTCACTTTTGTGGGGAAAAAATGTCTTAGTTTGTCAAGAAATATCTTATTTTGTTTGGGTTAAAAATTATATATTTTTTAAAAAGAAAAATCAGTTATAGCAAAAAAACCCAAAACTAAGCAAGACATTTCAGATTGGTTAAAAAAGGAACACTTCAAGTAGGTAAATCTGATTTGTTTTCTTGCTTTTTATGAAAAATGTGGTTTTTATATTTCTGAATTGAGAATTGGAAACAGTCTTATATGGAGAAAAAGATCTTGAAAGTTCTATTCTGTCAGGATAAGAAAACAGCTTTCTATCAACTTCTTCCTGTTAGAACGTGTTCTATTTTGGGGGTGGATTGCTTTCTGGTTTTATGTCACCATTTCCATTGATAAGTGGAGAGACTGTTGCTTCTTCTTTCCTTTCAGGTTTAATACCAAGTATTAATTAAAATATGGTTAACCTTTAAAACAAACTCATGTGTCAAGTTTCAGAGGTAGAAAAAGCTGCTTAATGCGAAAACAAATTTTGTTTTCCAGTTGTTTCTGAAAAGTATTTCTGCCAACAAAAGATGTGATAATTTGATGCATGCGGCAGCAATGCCTAAGGAACTACTAAAAAACAAACATTAACAATGGCAGCTATTTTTCAAAATTAAAAAGTCCTTATTATTCAGAGTCTCATCTTTCCAATCCATCTGTGCCCCTGTCCATCTGTGCACTAGAATAAGAGTAGTTTTTTCTGGTTTGGTCTCCTTTTCTTTCAATTCCTCTACATTTTCCTCTGACATGAGTATAAGTTAGGGGGTGCTTGTGAGCTATCCCCTTTGCTTTTAGCTCTCTTTTCTTAGTCTTTTCACTAAATCCCTTTGGCTTGGCCTAAATTCCTTCTCTTGCCAGCTTTACCTTCTCTTGCTTCCCTCTAGCCTCCACATACCAGTTTCGCTCCTCGCAGCTGTCCTTGTATCTGCACACTTTTTCTTTTTTTTTTCTTGTCTCCTTTCCCCCTATTGCTGGGAGTGCTCCTTTGCATAGGAGATAAAGAGACATCCTCACCAAATAACTGTTCATCAGTGATGCAGCAGTGTCTGCTCACTTTGAAAGGGACCATGAAAGAGCACAGAAGAATAAGGAAAAAACGTTATGGATTAGGTGTTCTAAAATGACGGGGTGGGGGAAGGATGGCCAATCAGGGTCAGGAGAGTGAAGAAAAAGAGAATATTTGGGAGGAGAAGAGAGGAAATCCAGAGTGATTACAGGAAAGAGAAGAGAGGTGGTGATAAGGAAGAGGAGGAGAAGAGGAAAAGGGTGACAGTCTGGATGAATCCAGTTTGATGAGACCTTCCGGTAGAAAGAAAGGTAGAAATAGGGGCTGTAGATCCCACTGCAGGATTTTGTTCCTTCCTTCTCCTGCTTCCTCTGGTTAGCACTAACTCAGAGCCAGGGAGAGGAAGCATACGCAGGGGTTTCACTCAGATTTGATATGCTTTTTTTGGTTGGCTTTTTTCCCCTCCTATTTTATTTATTTATTTTTCCTTTTTTTGCCTGTCATTGCACTTGCTCTGTGCTAGCGGAGATCCATTCTACAAGGTCGTTTGACTGTGTTCTCAGAATTGCTGAATGGTGCATTGATCTCATAATTGTTCAGTGACTGTAGTTACTTCTGAGGTTTTGTTGCTTTATATCAATTTATTTAGAACGTTATGAAGTACATGGTGAAAATATTGGAGACTGTGGTGAAGCACTGAAGTAACAGAAAAGGCAGCAGTATTGTAGAGGTGTTTTTACAGTTGTTTTCTTCAGCCATGTTTTCTCTGTCTCCTTCTTCAAAACTAGATAAGAGAACATTTTTAGAGACACAAGAGATGCGCACCAATCTTCCACTGAAAGTTAAAGGGAGCCTTTGAGATTATTCCCTAACATACTCTGTGTTCGTTTTGTGAAAGAAATGAAAATTTGTTTATGCAATGGAGTAGATCTTATTTGTTGCATTAAGATCTAAAATTTACTTGGTCACAAAAATTTTTAGGGCTCTTAGGCAATCATAAAAAAATATAATAGGAAATGTAACTTTTTGTGTACTTCACATTATTATTTTGTATTATTTATATTATAGTTCTACTTTAGATTCTCTGTGAAGACACTGAAATCTCACTGCCCTAGGTTCTGCACAAATACTCAAGAAAAGGCAATCTTTGTCACAGAGAATTTATTATCCAAACAGGTGAGGCAAACAAGAGAAGGAAATGAGCATACATAAGAATGGGCTGGTTTTTTTTCTAAAATCAGTCAGCAAGTCAATGGTAGAGGAAAAGGCACATGATCTGTGTCTCTTGAAATTTGTCTAATGTCCGGCCTCCGGACCACATCTATTCTTCCCATGCAGTAATTTAGTGTATTTTTCCAACTGCCAGTTGTTTTTCCCTTTCTGAAGCCTCATGATTTTTGCACTTGATCCATTCTCCTCTTTGTGCCTGAAAAATTGGTTATCATATTCCTAGTTTCTTAAAGCTTTTTAGAGCCCCCTACTCACATCACACACTTCTCTTGATGATGTTTCTTTTAGCCTTCCTGCCACCGTATGTGTAGACAGTGCTTGTAGCTTTGCTGTTCACGTGGCTTCTGCCACCTGCAGCACCAACATTGGTTTTCAGAGTCATGGTGGCAGAAGCAGAAAAACCTTCTCATCCTAAAATGGAATATTAAATTGAACTGAGAATCGCTGTGATGTGCTTACTCCACTGGCAGTGGATAGAAATGATAGAAGAAAAGAAACAATTTATCTCAATAAGGTAAAAGTTGGTTTCAATAATTTGCTTTTTTTGTGGTTAATATCAATAAAAAAACTGGAATAATATTATAAGAAAAGCAAAAAGCATATATCAGAAGCTGGGGAAATGAAGAGTCATTTTTTTAAACTAGGAAAAATAGCCAACAAAAACAGGAAACAAATATTCCCTGCCCTGAAAAAAGAAATAAACAGTTGTGCAGTAGACTTTGCGTGATAAGATTTTAAAGAGTTATGTACTGATCCACATAAAAAATTTCAGGAACTGGTTCTCGCTGTTTCTTAGGAATTTATTTATATGGCATAACTGGAAATAAAACCATACTGCTCGGTATGTGTGCAAACAGCATTCTAGTACTGCCACTTGGCAAATGTCTGCATGCTGCATATACACAAAGTGTTTGAGCACATAATGTGATACTTTGTGTGTTTGCTACTGCCCAGCGGTCCCTCATGGACAGGATGTCAGATCTATTTATGTATTTCATTAGGTATTGCCCTGTTAGCCTAGTGCTAGCTTGGAAAGAGGATATACCCCTATGCTGTTGTTATAGAAGGAATGCTACCATGTAAGCAAAAAGATGCACTCTGCTTTTGGAAATGAAGATTGTAAGCCCTGTTCTCCAAGTCGCAAACATACAACTAGCAGCTGACCACATATGTATGTATTCGGTCGCCAGCTTGTATGCACTGGAAGGCTTTTTCTCCTAAAGAATTTCTTTGTTCTGTTTTTATTTCTATAAAATTACTAATGTTCCCAGAAACTCATAAGCATACACAAACCTGAACCACTTCACCTACTCTCAGAGATATGACAAGCTTATTTTCAAGTGTACAGTTCTCCTACAGCTGCTGTACAAAAGATCATATTTATAAAGCCGATCTCTTATCTGAAGGAGTAGCTTCATTATTCTACTTCATTGCCTGATAGCCCCGACTCCGAGAGCTGTGTGAATGGTAACCACAAAGCTGTTCCATTATTTAACTCTAAGCTGCTCTCCATGACTCTCTCTGGGTGGATTTCATCATTTTCTTCCATGTAGGATTTTTTAGTTTGTTCGTATTTGAAGAGAAAAATAAAGAGTTATAAAGAATAAAAAACTTGGTAAGGCCAATTTTACCAGTCTTGGAGCCCCTGCAAAGCCATTCAATTGGTGCCCTTGATTATGGTAAAGGTGAAAGTTACCACTTTTATTCTTCTTTCCTTAAAGGTGCTTTGTTTTGAGTGAGAGCAATGATAAAAGTCAACACTGGCTTTCAGCGTTGAGCTGCATGGGCTGAAATTTTGACCATTTAATTTTATGTGAAAATATTTGAAGTTCTTGCTTTTCGTGGTTGGTCATACTGAAATGTTTACAGGATATTTACAAGCAGTGATTATTACTTTTTCAAACACACTAATACTATGCATTTCTGGATAGCTTGTAGTGAAAAGGCAGTTTTAATCGGGCTATTTCTTTCTGAATTGAAAGCAAGAATTGAATCTAAAGTAAAAGTTAACTCTCATAATGGGAAACTGATTTTGACCATATATATATTTTATTACATTAAGTGCCTTCTTTTTTTTATCTGATTTATACACTTGCTGCTATTTTACAGTTTTTACAAATTTGGCATTTACAAATTAAAGCATTATAAATATTGTCTCTCATCATTCTGACATTTGTGAAAGGAAGCTTCTCATATACATACTTTGTTTGTTTGTTTTTTAAATCAGAAATAATGATGTTCTTCTACAAGTTGTTGAATAACCTTCATGAAATTGCTCGTATAGTCTGATTTATGATACATATTAGTTATGGATGCAAATCTGTATTTATTGGGGAAAGAAAGGGTTGATAACCTTCCATATTAGCAATTCATGATAGGCAGCGATATGCCTTTCTCACCAGCACCGCCTGAGGCCGGGTGGGGACTCTGCCACGTACTGCGATACCAGATGCAAGGCTCCCTCTTTGCTGGTTTACACTGTAGCTGCTTCCATGTTTAGTGGCGCGGTGACTAGGCTCAGAACATCAGCAAATGTTAAAATCCCCCCTCTGGAGAGATGGCAAATCTTCATTAGTAGGTTATTGTCCAATAATTGCTAAACACTTCTTACTTGAGTTGTAATTCACAACTATTTTTCCTGCAATGCTAATGCAGGGGGTTAAAGATATCACTATAACTCTTCAGCCCATGGCACCATCGCTTCCTAGATGCGGCAGCCAGGCTTATGGAGGGCAGTAGTAGTCTAGTTTTTATCTATAACAACAAAAATAATTGTCTAACTGGCAGAAGTTCAGCAGCCTTCCTGATGCTGTAGCCCAATGGGCAGGCAGTAAGTGTCACGAGGCAAAGCTCCTTCATCTGCTGGCTCAAATCTCAGAGGAGCTACTGGGATGATGAAAAATAAAAAGATGGTTTTCACCCATGCGGAGACTACCATGGAGGAAAGCCACAGAGATTTTTATTGTGTTAGAGGCATCCATTAAATCAGAAGACGACAGGTAGAGGAATAAGGAACTGGGTGGCACCAACTGCCGTGGAGATTTTCCAGGCCAGAGTATCATAGGGTGGACTCAGGGAATTGTAAACACAGACCTGTCATGATAATTCCCTTACATTTGTCAGCCTCTAGGCATTATTGAAATGGTAATATGAAAGAATAATATTGATTGTGAACTGTTTTTTCCATATAGTTCCTGCTGAAAACATCTGCCTTTTGTTCCCCCCCTCATCTGTGAGGTTTAAATTACAGTCTTGTCAGTGAATAATTATTTTGTGTGTTGTGAATCTCTTGGGATATAAACAGATTTCCTTTGCATGTGCGCTAAGTGAACTGAGTTGGGGTGAAAATTGCCTCTCTAAAAGTTGTTTTACAGTGTTTGGAAAATGCTACTGAGACTTCAAAAGACTTTGTTTTTAAGGTAGCAAAGATTGATATACTACCTTTAAGCAAGCGATAGTCCTTTTTTCCTCCCACTGGACTGCACACATGATTAAAATTAAGTAAGTACTTATGTCTTCACAGGAATAGTAGGGGTGACATGACAGGAGGGATGCTTTAATCTATTTCAACTGACTACCTAACCATCTGAGAAATCATGCTTTCTAGAGAAGACAATTTATAGAATATCTTCTGTATATGAAAATAATTTAATTTATAACTCAAAATATTTTTCCTGAATGCCTAGACATACATAGAAGATTCTCGTAACTCTCTAGCCTTGATCCTCTGTAACTCAGTCTCAAGGTGGTTAGGTGGTTGGGGTTTTTTTGTTGTGTGATTTTGGGGTTGTTTTTCCTCCTTCTTCTTCTTGTTTTGTTTTTTTTTTTTTTTTGTTTGTTTGTTTTTAAATGCTGACATTGGTTTAAATGCCAACGTGTCCACAACTTGCTGTAATGGGAGAAGGGAATTGAATGGACTGGAATCTCTTCTGTTAGAACCATAAAATCAAAAGGATTTTATCTACCTTGTATCCAGGTTTCAGGATCATGAGGAATGTCTGAGAACACATGTTTTTCCCCAGAATTAAGTGGCTGAGTGTGTAAAGGCCAGTACAATGCTGCTTTTAAGCTTCAGATTGGCTTTAGGGCTGTCATGGTTTAACCCCAGCTGGCAACCAAGCACCACACAGCCGTTTGGTCACTCCCCCCCAGCAGGATGAGGGAGAGAATCAGAAGAGTAAAAGTAAGAAAATTCATGGATTGAGATAAAGACAGTTTAATAGGTAGAGCAAAACAAGCAAAGCAAACCAAGGAATTCATTCACTGCTTCTCATCGGCAGGCAGGTATTCAGCCATCCCCAGGAAAGCAGGAGTCCATTGCATGGAAGGGTTACTTGGGAAGACAAACACCATCACTCCAAACATCCCCCCCTTCCTCCTCTTCCACCAGCTTTATATACTGAGCATGACATCACATGGTATGGAATATCCCTTTGGTCAGTTGGGGTCAGCTGTCCTGGTTGTGTCCCTCCCAGCTTCTTGTGCCCTCCCAGCCTGCTCGCTGGTGGGGTGGGGTGAGGAGCAGAAAAGGCCTTGACTCTGTGTAAGCGCTGCTCAGCAATAGCTAACACATCCCTGGGTTATCAACGCTATTTCCAGCATAAACCCAAAACGTAGCACCATACTAGCTGCTAGTATACTAGAATACTACCCCAGTCAAAACCAGCAAAAGGGCATATATTAAAGAAGTTTGTAATAATCTGAGATTTTTTTGAAGGAATTAATTTCTCTAAGTCAGTGTAACACTCCTAAACTAGCATGGCTATTTATGCTGAAAGGTGCTCAGTGACTGCCAAAGGCAGTCACAGACCTTGTTAAAACGAGTGAACATGCCAAGCGCTCTTTTAGACTCATTAGAAGAGTTTAGTGCTCCTGGGAGACTCTTCGGGAGCAGGGCTTAGTGGCAAGCTGTGTTTGGGCTTTTGGATTATAGCAAAAGTTTAATAAAAACTTTTAATGCTCACTTTAAAACAGTCCTGGTCTGGGGATGTAACATTTGGCAAGTGTGTTATAATTGTCACAAAGGACATGATTCAGCACATGGTTAAGTCAAAGGGGCAATTTTATTGACTTCAATAGGTGTTGGATGAAGCCCAGATTTATGAGTTAACATTGATGTGTGTTTCAGTGAGTGAAAGTTAAAACTTCGTAGCTGCTTTAAAAAAAATATCTTGAAGGGCTCGTTTATTTTTGGAACAATCTTCAAATTAGCCTGGAATTGCTTCTATTATGTTTATGATGATAATGTTAAAGTGGCCTCAGACTGTCTGTACAGTGTGATACTTGATGCTGGCTTGGAAAATTAATTTTACTGTAAACTAAGCAGAAATATATTATGAAAGAATTGTTTAAAAGGTCGGAGGAAGTTGATATGTCAGGATGCGTGTTAAAAATTCACTAGAAAAATGGTGGCTTTATTAATATTATTTATGTGAAAATTGATGAAGTCTATGAATTTAAGCAGTAACTCTATAGAATAAAACTGGTAAAATTGCTTTTCAATAACCATACCGATATTATACTACTATCTGAAGTTGTGTTTAAAAAAAATAGTTGTATGCTGTTGCTTTCTTTCCTGCAGTCAGACCTCTTTATTCCTATATCTAAGATAGCTCTAATCATCACTTATTACTCTGGAATTAGAACTCTTCACAAAGTGTGTGAAGTCATTAGGCCGTACCTCTTTTTTTGTGCTGAGAGGTTTTAAGGACTAAATGCAAAATCACAAATAGCTAGGCATTTCTCATGTGCATCTTCTGAACTTTCTAAAATGAAAAGAAAAACTATCCACTACTGACTGCTTCTAGAGAGCACTGCGATTGTCCTGTTAGACTGCTTCCTTCTGCAACAAGAAGGGTTGTAAAGAGGGACTCTGCTCCAACCGACTTCCATTTCCAAACAGAATTTCTCTTACAGAACGGGGGAATCATAGGAATCCCCCAATCAAAATAACATTATACCACTTCATTAGAGTTTGTCACTTGAAGAGAGGCACTTTCATTTTCTGATTACTTGTTATATGTTCTAGTGAGTGATCTGAATTGTACTTTAAAATTAAATTTTTATTGGGTGGTAATGAATTATTTATTTATTTTAAAATGTAGTCATCTGCAATCAAATTTTTTTCCTTCAGTTTCTATATTTGGAATTTGCTGATAGTTACTGGAAGCTGTTTGGGGATTGGAATACTCAGCACTATTGTATTGTGATCAATAATTAAATTTAGTGCTGACATGCATCTAGTTTATGCAGCAGCCTCTGACAATCCATCTTGCAAAATTAATCCTTTCCAATTTATTTAATAGGAGACTTGAACAATAAAATAATTCAGATGAGTACCAATGCAGGATTATTTCTGGTCAATATTACTTTATTATAAATTGGATCCACATACTCATTAGTAAATTAACTGTCAAACCTGCAAACAGCTTTTTTTTTTTTTTTTTTGTTTAAAGGTAATTATTGGTACTGAAGACAAGAAGGCACTTAACCTTGCTGTGCAGTTGTCCTTACCACAGTGTTTTTATTCCAGGCTATAACTACCCATCAAAGCTGCAGAGGAAAAATAATTAGAGATATTAAATGGATGGAATATTAACTATTATAAAGCTGTGTTCATTCAAAGCTGTTAGAGTCTTTTGGATTCTTTGCCAATAGAATCTTTGTGTGTTTCCTTGGGATTTTTTTTCCCCCCAAACATTAAAAAACAGGGCTACATCTATGAAAAAGAAACACAAATTAAAAATGACTGAAAACGCATGGAGGGGGTGGAGTAGGGGGGAGATATGAAATCAAAATGACCAAAGTGAAAAGAAATGTTGTGTGTATTTTATAGGGATTGAGACACACAGGAGGGAAAATTTAAAGAAATAAAAGTTGGTAAAATACTTGTTTGCTTTTTAAAAAATGAAAATATAGTCTTCAAAGAATTTTATTTGAACAATTACCTGCTGTGAAACTGGACATCCTCCCATTTCCCTGCTACCTCAGTTCAGTAGTTTACTCTGTTTATTCCTCTTAAGATGTACGATTATGCTCAGTAGAGCATTTGTAAAAGCTCCTCCATTCTAAGGGTTTGTGCTAAACAAGGTTTAGGATTTGAGAGTTCTGGTTTCAGTGTTGATGAATGACAGCTGTTTGAATTTTTATAATTATTCCCTAAATCCATTTTGAATCTGCAGGAATCTCCAGAGCCAAATAGAAGAGAACAGGTAGAACAGCAATTCTATATTATTTAATCATTTATCTTAAGCGAAGGGACATCCACGCTTACGGTGTGGCTGTGCGAGCACTGGAACGTCTGTATGTCAGGGCTGGCCGTGAGCTCCTGCTGCCACGCGCCGTGCGGCTGGGGGTGGCAATTTTCCCTCTTGGAGCCCTGGGAGCTGACTGGCATCTTGGCTCCTTGTACAGCTTTGTTCTCATCTGTGCTCTGAGGGGATGTTCCTTCTCTGCCCGGTCACCTTTTCTCACCATCCAAATAGTAAACTAAATTCTTCTGAAATTGCTATCTTTAAATTAAAGTTGATGATAATCAGTTGACAAGTTCGGAAGTTACTGGTGGGACAGACAGAGTGACTAGTATTTGTTTAAGATATCATTCCAAGTAATTATCCCTTTAATTTCCTGTGCATTTTGGAGAGTGGCCATGCTGCACAGTATACAATGAGCAGCAATAAAGATACATTTGTTCAAATTAGAATATGTGATTTTGACTGGGTAAGGCTGAGATTTGCTATATTTCTATTTACAGTGGAAGATCCCTGTCAAAGTTGAGAGAGAGAGAAAGAGAGGGTAGGAGGGGAAAAATACCCATACATAAAATATTCAGGCAATATTTGGCAAGAGTAAGTAGAGTAAAAATTATATGCTGTGTTAAAAATGTGCTAAAACATCGGAGATGTAATTTTTTATCAGATATATTTTATAATATATTATCCTATGCAACAACTTCTTACTAGATACAAAGGAAATGAAACTAAATTATCTACAGATTGTTGGTTAAAATAAAACCTAAACACTTGAGATTAATTTAATACTTTAATTTATCCATGGTATCATGCTTGAAAATACTGTGTGGGGTATATCTTTCATTCTTAAATACAATTTCCGACTGAAGGCAGCATTCACTTAACTTGCCAGTTTTATAGTTTTCGGAAAAAAACCCACAACCCACCCCCCACCCAAACTGCTTTTAACTTCAACAGCGCTTTGAAAAGAAACTGTGATCTTTTTTTCTTCTGTATTAATTCCAGCCTAAGCAGATTGATGGAGAGTTAGCCAGGAAAGGAGGGAGGGTGGGCAGACTTAGCTACTGTGCTGGGCCAGGTGACCACAGTGCACAGTAACGTGTGTACAGAGGAGAGTATAAGATGAATGTATACAAGCATGGAGGGGCCTTCTGTTAGTGTAGGAAAAAAATTTACAGTATATTATATCAAAGCTAAAGAAAGATGTATGAAAGTGGGTCACTGCACTACTATTCTTACTCCTTCTGTTCTTGTACATGCAAAAAGAAGCAAGATGGTATATATGCAGATGACTATGGAGGGTGCGTGTAAAGGTTAACGTATATAGTTCTGCCCTGGATTTCACAACAGGCCTGGCAATCACACAGCTTGTAGAGGTAAAAAATGAGTTTTTCTGCCAACCAAGACTAAAGCCAAATAGGAATCTTTGTGTTCTTTGTGGCCTGTGTAGTTCTGATACATAAAGTGCAGAATGGTTTGAGGTAAACTTAACAATCATTTTCATAGTTTGAAGAGAAGTGAAAAGGCCCTCTATTTGGGTTTTCTTTAGGAGTATTGAGTGGTTCTTGCAATCACTAAATTACTGTGCATTGTGTAAGACTGTCTAATATTCAGGTAACATAATCTGCCATTTTAGTCTAAATATATTTTTTGTACTAAATACAGTGGCCATTTTGGCCATTATTTTTTTGGTTTGGCGTTGTGTTTTTTTAAAAATACTGATTTGTGCAGGATAGTTACCTTTTTTTAAAATGTCTGGGAGTGCATAATCATGACATGCCTCCGCTTTGTCATCTTGTGCGTAATCTTTGTCAACTTTGTCAATACCGTGTGTGGACAGAGAGATGTATGTGATAACCATTTCTGTTCCCTGTGCCCCAGTAGCGCCTGAAAACAAACTGAGTCAGAATGCAGTTTTTTAGTAACTAGCCATTGAAATAAAATAAAATCTGCTATTAAAGCCATAAAGATGCCACTCTGTGACTATAAGATATCCCTTAGGAGGTCATTTCAAAGGGGCAAAATGATGCTCATGAGTTCTGGGGAATTATTTTTGCTTCCAGTGAAATCAATCAGTGCAGGAGAGGGCCCTGAGTGATGGATAGACACTTCCTTTTATTGAGCTAAATAATTTCCTAATAAGGGTTGAATAAATGCTGTTAACCATAAGAAATGTGTTGATTAAGCACAAGAATAAGAACGCAGTGGTCTGGAACACTAAATAGTTATTTGCAACTGGGCTATTGCAAATAATTTGATAATAACAAACACTATGAATTGTTCCGTCCAACTGAATTTCTTTTAAAATAATAATAAAAAAGTACTTTTTTATCTGAAACAGTTTATGTCAATTAATATGGACTTATTCAGTACTTTTTCTTACCTACCTTTTCCATTGCAATCAATAAAATGAGAGCGTATCTCGACTCATTAGGTAGTTGGCTGTTTACTATTTTCAGAGTTACAATGCAGACTACTCTGAATTACAGGGCTATGTATTTACAAGTTTATATGGCAGACTACAGTGGGAGGCTGTAAAAGTATCTTCCGAAAGTTAAGGGTGAGCACAAGAAATATATCTTAAATGGAATCAGCTATTTTATTTTGCATGTATATTTTTAAAACTGCTGTTCATAGTTTTTTAAATAAAGAGTATTTTGGTTTTGAACCAAAGTATTTGAGACTAAATTTTTCCTCACCTTAGCCGTGAAGCTAATTTAAAAATATTATTAGTGGTGAATGTGGTTTTAGTCAGGAAATCAAGATGTGAATTTTTGAACATGTTTCTCCAAAGGTGCACTTCTCAAATTATTACTGTGAAAGTAATTTATTTCAGCCAAACACCCTTCCCACATATTGTTAACAGGAGTCTTCACTCCAAGTCATTTAACAGCTTTTTAATTCAGTAGTTATTCCATTTTAATAGAGCCATTTCTTCATCATTCTGCATTTAGTGATAAATGGTGCCAGAACATATGATAAATTAAACCACAAAGAACTGTGTTAAAGTAATCTAAAGGGTTTAACTTGAAAGGAAGAAGCACCTAGTTTGCTCAGCATAGCCGTCTGAGGGTTCCTATAGAGAAAAAACACTTCCTCGCAAAGCTAAACGGTGAAATAAATTTGAAAGTAAAGTTTTAAACTATAACTGCTTTCAGAAGTTCATCCTGGCAGTAGCAACCAAGCTGCACAATTGCATAATGCATAATGGTCCTGTAAGTCTGAAAAAACATCTAAAAAAGCTGTAAGCTGCTTTCTTTGCAACTGATATTAATGAAATCTGATATTAATGAAATCTCAGAAACCCAACAGCCAGTTTGTAGGAAGGTGTGCCCTGAGTGAACAGCAAAACCTACCCCAAAAGCTATGTAAACTGCAAAGATAAGTAATTTTTGTTTAACTTCTGAAATTCAAGTACATTTGGTTTTTGGGGGAGTTTTGCTTTTTTTTCCACAGATGCATAGACTGTAACTGTCACTTACGCATATACAAGTGTTAGAGAACTCTTGTACTGCAATTCAGCAATATGGACCATTTTTTTTTTTAAGATGAGACTTCTTCCATTTGCCTCAGTACGTCGCACACAGCTCTCCTTTGCTCTCTGTTTTACAGAAACACGCACCAGCCATCCATCCACAACTTCCTTTCAAACAAACCCATGCCTTTGGCTTCCTCCTTGCTTAATTAAGGGCTCAAAAATTTCTGTGGAAAATAACCAGCAAAATGGTGTAGGAACTAACATATAGGCATGTGTTAAAGTAGGTCATTCATTACAATATGCATAGCATGTGTCAGCTTTCTGCTCTTGGCATTTTTGTAACTAAACCTTCTTAGTTCTGAGCTCTACTTGATATGGTGAAGGTAAATTCGATGGTAATGGAGTGCTTGGACAAATAATAATGAGGTATGAAACCCTTTTGAATAGGTTTGAATCTGTCTATAGAGAACTAAAGTAACCATTAAGTAGATCCATGCTGTGGTCTGTGTGAAATGAACCTGAGATCTTAGTCCAGCTTCTAATGAATGTCCCTCTTTTTTTTTTTAATTTTTTTTTTTTTTAAAGACCTTCTTACTTAAGCAAGTTCTTGTTGGTAGTATGAAATTGAGTGTGCAAAGACTCATCAAGCAGGTGATGTTTTTTCAAGGGGAAGGAGTTGAAAGCTCAAAATTATTGAAAGATTAGTCCAGTTTGTTAATTACATTTAAAATGGAACACCTTTGTGAGAGATCCCTTAAAATTGTCCTAATTGTTTTAAAAATTATTTTAAAACAAACCAGACACGGTTTAAGTTTAACTGTGTACAGTGTGCTTTTTTATTACCTAATAGATGCTGTCTGGATAGTGTATTTTTAAGCACTTATTTTAAAACAAGCTCTCCCTCCAAATGACTTGTTAGCAAAGTGAGTTTTAACCAAATTGACTCAGGAAATGAAAGCGTTTTGTGATCATGTAGGCAAACTGCCGGAAGACTGAAGAAGGCTTTTCAGTGGCTTCATGACAGCCTTGCTGTTCAAAAAATCAATGAGATAATAGATGAAGACAATTTTCTGTGCTTTGAAATGTTTAGGCAGTGCACTTTCCTCTTCAAAACTTGGTGTGTTTTATTTTGTTTTTTGTAGTTGGTGGTTAAGAAAAATATAGTCACTCGTGCTTCAGCATTGCACTGTGCCAAACCTGCCAGTTTCTCATTCGTTAGGAGCAAATAATTAATGCATTACTGTAATAATAATGAAGTACGTCCAACTGTAAGAACTCAAACTTTTGATGTCAAGTTGGAGCATATGAATTGTAAAGCTCAGGCTTAACGATCTCTAAACACATGATTTTTGTGGGTGATCCTGAGATGTGGTATTTAGGAGCAGTTAATTTCACCTGTATCAAACAACAGTTTTACTAAAGCCAGTAACAAAGCTTTAATTTGTATTTGAATGCCTCTGTGTCTTAATATGGGGACAAAGGCCATTTATGGTCATTTTCCTTTTAAAAGGATTATAAAAACTATGTGTTGTACATGTTTTTCAGGCCATGGTCTTCTGGGATAAAATAGTCCTATTTTAAAGTGAGGCCATAAAGGACAGGTGCCTTCTTGTTAACCTGGCTTTTGCTCTAAAATGAAAATACGTTTCTGAATTGTTGGTCCTGTTTGCAAAATGCTCTGTGTGAACAGATCAAGGTCTCTGATTTTCAAAATCCGCCCACAATAAGTTAAATCCTTGTATAATGCTGCCAGAAGTAGATGAAGATAAAAATGTGTTTCTATAATTGTTTGATTTCTGAAATATTGTAATAAAGCAAAAGAAATTCCCTGGTGTATGTGAGAACATAAGAGCAGCTCTACTGTGTGAGCCCAAAGATCTATGTACCTCACTATCTTTCAGCAGGTTCCAATACTGGCTACGTGAGGATATGTAGACAAGGGGATATCCCAAACATTGGCAGGAGAGAAGTGTGAAGTCCACATTGATGCCCAGTTGCCAATGTAGGAGGACACTCTGGTTATTTGCATCTCAGGGGAAGCAAACAAAATGTCTGGGGTAACCAAATTGGCCAAAGAGGAAAGCAAGTTAACAGTGCTGCTAAGAGGAGCAGGTGTATACAAAGGAAAATAATGAGAAAAAAGCAGCAGTTTGTAAGACAGCCCAAGTTTGCTTAGGATTGGTATTTTGTTTTCAAGTGGCCTACCGGTCAGTTTCAGTTCAAATGCAATATTTTATCTTAGAGAAAATGTGCTTGGAAGGAGGAGGGGGCATGGCCATAAGGATCTTTGGAGAAGAGGGCTGTGAAAGCACAAATATACAAAGTATTTCAGAAGTAGCTTTGGCTAAAACTGAGGTGTTAAAAGGACTCATCTATGCGAGGGAAGAAAATTAGAGAAGGATCTAATATTTGGTTTTAGGACGTTTTCCAGTCTCCCTTAGGTTTAAATTAATTATGTGTTGGTAGTTATCAAAAGGTGCTGTCCTCTATCGGATTGGTTTTTTGTTCGTACTGTGTGAATAGATTCTCTCTGTCTTAAATTCAATAGCAGTGTCATGACCTCGAGACTGTCCTGGCAGTTTTGGGAGGGATACCTAGGAAATTTTGGATAAGGAAACTGAGGTTTTATAGTTAATCTCAAAGCTGTTCTCCCCAAGGAATATGAACGTAAGAGATTTTTAATTATTTTTTTTTTAAACTTTTAGTCCCTGAGCCGTACCTATTCTAAGAATAAGGAGTTCCTAGTCTCTAGAACGTTTCATCCTGACACCTACCATCAGCAATTAAATTAATATAAAATGTAATTTATTCTGTGGCTTGTACTACATTGTGCATGGCAATATTTGTATCGTACGCTTGTATTTTTCAATGGCCTGCTAAGAATTCAAGCATTTGAACCCATCTAATTATTTTTTTTTCCCTAAAGGGAACTGAGTGCCTTAAAACTTCTGGAAAGTTGGGAAAGTTTCTGACAGATTGAGGGCAAAAAACCCTCACGGAGCTGCCATAGTGCTTTAAATGGACAGTCACACCACAATATACTTTATTTCCTACTTGTCCAACATTTTCTTTTGTATACTGCTTATTACAATGTCTGGCCTTGGTAGGTTTTTCCACTAAGGGCAGCAGTGCAAGAAAACTCTACCTAAATTCTTTTAGTGTCCAATTCTCCCCCCAGCTTAAGTTCATAACCCCTTGTACTTCTATTTAACACCAGCTCAGATAGCCTGCAGCATCTCTCCTTTCTGTTCCCTTCAGGATTGTGTGTACCTTTAATAGAGTTCTCTCTTAATCGCCTTCGCTTTCGAAAAGAAGCCAGAAAATTTCCCTTAGCTTTATAAATAATCAAGCTTTCCAGGTCCCACTCTTACCATGTAAAGTTGCTCTCCTTTGTTGCATGCTCAACAACTCTAAACTATACTTTCTTCACTGAGGTGATGACTTACTGGTGTTATCCCACACTGGCTGAATCTCTTGCTCACTATGGGATGTTCTCCTTGACTCACGTCTTCTGCTTATCCCATCCAAAATTTCTTTTGCCTTTTCACCATGATGAACCACTACAATAAAGCATATAATGCTATAAAAGCTGGTAAATTGTATTTTAGCATATGCCTGTTGCATTCTGTGCAAAGATTAATTTTGATCTCCTGTTTCTCATCTCTTGCTTCATTATTTTATGATTTTTATGATGACAGTCAGAAGTCACTTTTATCCATTCAGGCTCCTAGTTTATCCTAAGACTTTCTGACCTATATCGCTCTTCACTTTTGTATTGACTGACTCCCCCCGCCCCATTTTTGTGTCAGCAAAAACTGTCTCACCTTTCTTCACATTTCTTCTGCCAGGTCATCGATACAGAAAGGAGAAAAAAAAAAAAACCAAATTCAACAAAAAAAACCCAACAGTGTAAATTCTAATGCTCACGGCATCATCCCACTTACCAACTCCCTACCTCCCCACAAGTAACCTTTGTATCAGATATCCAAGCCAGTTCTCTAGCCACCTCTACTGCTGTATTTTCTTGACCTTTATAGGGCAGGCTTTTCTGCAATTCTATATCGGAAGCATTCCTTAATTCCAATGTGTTTTGCCTGAAAGTTCTCCAGTCAACACTTTTGTTACTTTAACAAAAGAACTAACTGTGTAATTTCCCATCCTTAGTGTTCCTTTCTAGAATCAGTTTTGATTTTTTTCCTTGCTCTTTTTTCTGTATCTGCATCTTGCTATGGACTTGCTGTAATAGTCAGATAGGACAAGTTTTGTCTAGTTTTCTCCTATTACCTGCAAGATTTGCTACTGATCTTTGCTGTTCCACGTCACAGTATCAAGACAAAACTCTTCAACCTATGCTAATATGCCTTAAAGGCACACTTTGGAGGTTGAAAGCACTTGTAATTTTACTGCCTAACAAAACATCTAGGTGGATTGTTATTACACATTCATTCCCCCGAGTGTCTTAACTTTTTAATTATAATTATTATCCAACCTTACATTTTGCACCTATTTGCAGCTTTTCTGTCCTCACTTTCAGTATGAAGTTATTCACAGTGCTGTTTTGAGACAGAATAATGTCTGGAGAATAGTGCTACATTTTGAGAGAAACATGCTGATTACGTTCTGCGGGATTTTAATAGCCAGGTATGCCAGCTACCACATGTCTGTGATTTACTGCAAGATTGTTTAAGAATCAGTTATTGTAATGTCTCTGGCTGGAAACAGATGGATCCGTCTAGCTTTTTTAATTATGCCGTTCCAATAAAAAGTAATGTATTATCATTGAGTTATCTGCATTTGCACTGCAAGTCTAGGAGACATGGAAAGGTGTGTGGTACCAAAATTGTTTGTTTCTGTGGGAACCTTCTGTATGTTTATGCTGTATAGTACTTCCAGTGTGTTTTGTGAACGTTTCTTGACAAAAGTGGATAAACGATACCTTCTAGTGTATAAACAAAACACGTTGTGCACTATCTCTGTGGAATAATTGCTCAGATTTTTCTCCTTTCTTTTAATAAATAATTAAGGATCTTACTTGCTGTTCTCTCTGAATTTAGTTTCATGAAATCTTTATAAAGAACATTTGTGCCTTTTTTCCAAATTGCTTATAGACATTCCAAATAGAGATTTTACTCTATGCCTGTGACATGAACAGGAGATTTTTATTGAATTTTGTATAGTTTTGATGCCCTCTTCTGCTGCTCAGAGGTCATTTAAATAACCTTGCTAATTGATGCAAGGTTATTTATGCAACAGATCACTGACACAGCAGGAAAAAAAAGTTGTGTTGGACAAGTTTAAAAAAAGAAAAGAAAAGGCCTGTTCTCTACTTCTTGAATTATTGTTGAATACAGTGGCACATTGCAAAAATGACATGCAGTGGGTGTCGTCTTTCAACAGCTTTCTTTGCTCATCAATTTTTCATAGGTAGGGTCCAGAGCATTAAAATTTGGACACGAGAAACTTCACTAAAAAGGATTGCATTGAGATTCTCTTGGAGGAGGCTTTACTCTAAAATAATACATTGATATTCAAACTATTCTTTGTTCATTTGACTAACGAGGCTTTTGTTAGTTTCATGTGCTAAAGACAGTGGCTCTTCAACTGCTTATTAAAAAGGTCTGACTGACTGACTTACACATTAATGATAGAGAGGAAAGTCTCCTTTAAAGAGATATGCCTGTGAAGCAGAGACTAGACATCAAATCCTGGTGTTAAAGCATTTTCTGAAAAAAATAAAAACCTGTGTGAGGTTCTCTGGTGTGGTGATGGCTACAGGCCTTTGAAAAAAAAAAAAATAGTCTAAGATCTGCAAGACTGGTTTTTCTTTTTTTCCCCCCCTTTTTTTTCCCCCCTCTTTTGCTGTCACGGCTTTTCTAAAGATTTTCCAGAAGAGGAAAGAGAAGAGGATTTGGTGGAAATGCATCAATAAGCTCAAAGTAGTAAAGCATAGTATCAAGAACGCTAAAACATATTAAATTGGAATAAATGAGGAAGTATAGGGGAAACTCAACACTCCCTAAAAAGTGTGAAGTGGAACATTAATGTAAAAAAATGGCCAAACATCCTTTTTTCCCCTATTTTTTTTCTTAAAGCAGCTTCATTTAGATGATTAATTTTCTAATGTTTCTCAAAAACCCTTTAAGCCATTTGTAGACAAAGTAGGCTTCTTTCTTAAACCCAAAAATACTTCCAGCTACTGAAGTGTCTATCACTGTTTAGAAAACACATTTCTTTGCAAGCTTTAGTGGGTTTTCGGAGAAGATGATTTGATTTGAGACCTAGTTTGTTAATAAAAATTTAACTTAATTCAGACATAAAAAATTGAGACCGATATATTTTATTTTGGAGCTTTTGTATAACTGGATATAGTCGGTTTAGTTATATTTATTTCTTGCTGCTAATTTCATGTTGTATGAAGATAATAATTCTAACAGCAATCTCTCAATCTCATATATGGAACTGGGGAATGTTCTACATTCTACAATACAAATTCTGGTTAAGTAGTTGTTATATAACATGATATGTGTCATTTAGCTGTTGAAGGGTGTTAAGAATTTTCAGCTACCTGAGAACTGGAACCTTCATTTCTGGAATGGGTCAACTCGTCACTTTCTTTGAGGTAATTTTGACAAAAGCTTGCTTTGTTTTGCAATGAGCAGTGAAAAGTGGCTGAGTTTACTAATGCTGACTTAGGTGCTCCTGCAAACCTGACTAATGCCTGCCTCTATAGCACGGATGTTATAGCATCTCTATACCTTTCTGGGTCATTTTTTGGCAGCGCAAAGTACTAGCTAAGTCTTCCCAGGACCTAACAAGCCTGTCAGGTTTTTTTTTTTTTACCTCAAGCTGTTTCCTGTAACTCATTTGGTTGTTCTGGATTCACTTTTTGCCTGTATTTCCTTCAAAGCTTTCGGTCTCTGTAGCAAAGCATTCCTTACTGGGCAACAGCACGCTCCAGGGAACCTGCAGTTGGTGTCTGTCTGTGAAACCTATCAACTTAGTCAAATCTTAGGTAAATTAGTGGTGCGCAGAGGAGCAGTGGAGGATTTTGCTGTTTTATTAATATGTGGGACTTTTCCAGTGTTGTGCTCTAAGCAGTGTTAATATTGCCCTTCTGAAGGATTCTGATAATCTCCTTTCATTCAAGTCTCACCAAGTGCTCACTTCACATGGAGTCTGAGACTTGATGGACTGCACAACTTATATTTTTTATTTTAAGGATTTATTTTTTCTACATACTTTTGGCTGCAGGTGACAATATAAACTGCTAAATACAACTCTGAAAACGTTATGACATCGACAGCTAAAATTAGAAGGCTGTTTCTTATGATCTGGTGACATAAAAGGTACTATCTCATTCTTTTGTCTCCGGAGTTGTTCACTGGGTCCAAAATAATTACCTTGTATACCTGCATCTCATCTCTTTCCATTAGAAGAGAGACTACGTGGTTCATGGATGACTGATGGCCTTGCAAGTTTCCTCTTAATCAGTATAAATATTTTACAATGCAAATGTAAACCAAATATAAATTAAAAAGAAGAGTGTTAAATCTTGAACTACAAGTACTGCTTCCCTCCAAAAGGATTTATATATTTAAAAAGGTGCTGAAGCCTCCAAGTTGGTGTAATCAGGATATAGAAAAGGGGGGAAAGATGGACAAGGTGCGTATGAGCATAAAGGAAGATGACGCACAGAATACATTGCACCTCAAATGAGGTGCCAAGGGTAACCAGATGTATACTTTGATGGGAATCTGTCACACATCTGCATGGTTTAACAAAAATCAAAATTCAATTTGTAATAAATAAGCAGTATCTTCTAGAATAAACTTTGGAAATCCCGGCAAGCAATATAAAACTACACAATGCGTAGTAGCTTTCCAAAAACTGAAGATAGAAAGTTGGACTAGCCCTGAAGGAGGCTTTCTTTTATAATTCTGCATGTTCTGAGACCTGAGGCATCTTGCAATACCCTCTGTAGATCCAAATAATGTAAACAAGACTGTTATTGTCAGCTATTGTACCATTTTGGAAGGCACTCATAAAGCATGCGCAGTACAAGATGCTTTTAATATAAGGCTTGATCTTGTGAGGTAGAGAATATCTTTGGAGATTTCACAAATTTAGTGAGAGTTATGGATGCCCAACAGATGTTTGGCAGCAATTGCAGTCCCACTGAGTATTTTTGCGTGCGAGTCCTTTACAGTCCTATTTATTGCCACCGTGTATTTCTTTATATATAATCTGCTGCAGCAATGCAGGCTTTCATTGTTCCCTTAATTTCTTGCTTTTGATAGTGCTGAAAAGAGCTCTGTGTCAGAGATTTGAACTATGCTGAACAAGTCCTCCAAATGTGTGTACTTTGGGTTTAAGATTGGAACGCCATTCACCTGTTAGGCAGTGATAAAGGCCGAATCAAAGATTGAACTGCTAACTGCTCCAAGGACCGGGCCTAGCAAAGGTGCTAGCACTTCAAAGTAATTGTCATGCTCTCATTCTGTAGAGTGTTTTTTGAGGTGGATATTTTGTGCGTGTTTATGTGTAATTCAAGGCTTGACTGTGGCAGAAAGAGAGAGAGAAGGTGGCCTCAAAAGAGTTCTTTTAAGAACCCAAAAGAGCAAGGATTGTTATGTCTGTTTCATCTTTAAACATCAGAAAGACTTTAATTAAGATATCCCTGGGTTCGTGTGAGTTTGCTAGAGCTCACTCACCGGGAGGGTTTTCTAAGCTCTTGAAACTCATTTTTAATGATACTGCTTCCAGAGAAATGTCTGAAGAGAGTCACTGAAAAATGCGATATATTGTATTATCATATCATGTACTGTTACTGTTATAACCCGTCATAACTGATTTACAAGAAAAATAAATATAGGAAGTCTAGTAGTCTGTCCAGAGAAATAGGAGACAAGAACACCTCAGTTTTAATTAAGAGTTTGATTCCTCTGTAACCTTGTTAAATTTACTTAAATCTCTTTGTGTTAGGTTTCTTAATCTTCTTGCCAATGATGACTAGAATAACTTTGTTTTAAAAGCAATCCCATTACCTTTTAATGCTACCATGGCTATAAAGCACGAATACCACAATGAGAACCTTTGTGCCTCAGTCTCCCATCTCTGAAATGGGGGTGAAAATATTTCCTGCTTCACAGGCTGTTCAGAAGTGGAATTCTTGAATGTTTGAGAGGTGTTAGATATTATAGTAATGAGGGCAATAGGAAAACTCATTAACTTGTTAATAATTAATTAGCTAATAATTGTGAAGGTAATAATAGAAAATGGAAAGCACTGTACAATAAAATGCTCAGTATTAGTATTACCAAGAATGTGTCTTATTTTTGATAGTTGTCAATCTGATTAAAAAAAAAGGAAAAAGGAGATCTTTTCTCAGGACAGAAAATAATGCATAATATAAGTAGTATACCCTAAAAAGACACAGCAGAAAACATATTAGACTGGAAGCAGTATTCTCCTCATAAAGGAACACCACCTCATTTCAATTAGATTCCTATAAACTATTTATCCTGGTATGAAGTAGGTAGGTAACAGCAATTTTAGATCAAAATACTCCCAGCTACTTTGAAGAAGTTGCATGACTTGTGAAATTATATTTAAATCAGGTTCTTTGAAATGACAACCATATAGGTAAATAGATACATTTATCTATTTATTTTTTAATAAACCCCTGTTAAGGTTTCTTGAAATACTAGATTACTGTGTCAATGATTTACTTACATGGATATTGTTAATGTTTTCTTCTTAACACAATCATATTAAATTTTAATGACATGGATTGTAATATCTAACTGGTATCTGGAAGCTTGTGGATAGCCCAAAGGTTTTATACAAATTTATATGTATAAAGCTCTCACTGATATACTTTGCCAGTAGATATTGTACCTTGAGTAGTCAGCTCTGCAAATCCCTTCTCACAAAAGATTAAAAACATCCTCCTATTACATCTAGAGACTTCTTTTTGTTATTCAAAGACATGAATATATTTAGAAAAATGTATATGATTTTTAATGCCTTAAACCAGAAAGCTACCTTGATTCCCATTAAAAATTGGAATATTTAATGTTTTTGCTTCTTCTGTGGCACTTTTTTGATATTGTGAAGAAGAACAAAAAAGATTTCTGAGAACATATAAAACAAAAAACTGTGTTTGAAGTATTATAATAAAACAACCTCCTTCTTTTAATGCTAAGTCCCTTTTTAATGAAGATCCTCTGGCAGCTCTTGAATGTATAACTAGTTTATATCATGGGATGAAGCTGTCTGTTCTGATGATTGACATGAGCCCACATTACAATGTGATTCTGAAAATTAGTCCATAGAGGTCCTTTTCAGGTACTACTCAGACTGAGAGCTGCCCTCCAACTACAGTAGAGCCTTTTTAACCCCACTCATTGGTATTCTAATCTGGAAGTGCTGTCCTGCTTTTTAAATAACTCAGGCATTCAGGCTAGTACCCCCCTTGACACATTACTTAGCCAAAGGATTCAAATGAGATTCAAGAAACATGCAGTACAGCACAAAGGGATTGGAATATGCACAATTAATAATCACACAGTTAATTCATTTTTAATGCAAGGAGGTTTTCTGAAATTTCACATTCAAATTTGTAACACAAAGTAGTTGCTGTCTATTCCCATTATGCTGCCAAAATACTATAATACTATAACGATAAAAATTTCCTTATTTTTCTCTGTCTGTGTGTGTCTGTGTGCGTGGGGGTGGGTGCACGTACATGCTAAAAAAAATAAACCTGAGTAACACTGAGGTTATGATGCAAACTGATAAAAGCTAAAGGGTTCAAAGTTAAAGGTGACTTAAGTCAACGGTGAGCAAAAAAGCATAAGACTCATGGCATAGGTCAAAGGAGGCATGTCGTTTAGCTTACAGTGGCAAGTAGCCTAACTATTGCCGATTTGTGTCTAAACCAGAATACAGTTTGATCAGTTTGTGTTTTCTAAGCTCGTTTTGTTGTTTGTTTTCTGTCGGTTCCTGCAGATATATTTGGGCAGATGATCGCAACATCTCTTCTGAGTGATTATATGATTTTGTCTCAAAAGAAAAATTCCCCACTAATAAGGGAGGAAATACAATTTTAGGCACTACCAGCCACACGACTTAAAATTTAAAATTTTTATTTTGTTAAGAACTTATGTTGGATCTTATATTTTTACTGCATATCATTTTATGGGCTCCTAATGGTCCTTCTTTACTGTATTGTTCGGGGCAAATGAGCACCGAACACAGAAACTTTTTAGAGAATAATAGTAATGCTGAGCGAAGGCTGCTACTCAAACCTTTCTAAAAAGCTATCCGTAGATTACCAGCCATTGTCGCAGGGATCTGCCAGATAAATACAGCGAGTGCACTTTATTGTCAGTAGGAAGCTGACCTTTACCAACAGTTACCATGTTGAAGCATGATTCCCTACTCCTTCCTTTTGTGTGGCCCCTACTGCCCTCTGCTCAAGTTATTCAAGCCTTCTGTTGGTAAATTTTACCCCATGAAGAGCGTCTGAAAAAAATATGCTTAACTCCTACTTAAACCCTATTTTAAAGACTTAAGTGGTGCATAAGCTTTATGTTCTCACTGCACACAGGGATCAACTTCATTCTCTGTGACTATGTTTCACCAGGGTCTGCTTGAAGAGACGCGTGTAAATGCTGCTTTCGCATGTGCCTATTTTTAAAAAGAAGGGCTTGAACTATTTCCTTCCAGCAACTGAATCTCCCTAATCGTGCATGAGACACAAAACATTTTCTGAAACACAAAAAAAGTCTAGAATGTTCAAGAAAATTAATATTGAGAATAGCATAGCATTCTTGAACCAAATGTCACAGAAACAAAACCATGGTTTCTTAAATAATTAGAATGTGAAACAAACTTTTCTAAGTCAGTATTTTAAATCTATATTGCCCCTGTTTTTAAATATATATTGCCCCTGTCTATAAGTTTTCTTCTAGCAGCCCTTTTGTAGAGAAGATGGAAACAGTACTGATTGAAATGCAGACATGAATTTACAAGACAGTTTCTAACTGTGGCTGAACAATTCGCTGATTCTGTTATTTGCCTGTAAAACAGTTGCTCTGGATTAAACCAGTAGAGCTACCTCGATATACATTTTTAAGTGCAATTTGTCTGAGCTCACTCTGATAACTTGTGAAATATGGCCAGGAACACACATCTGCAGCATTTTTGTTACTGGTTAGATTGTGTAAATCAGTATCACTTACTTTTTTTTTTCTGAAATGACACCAGTAGTGTTCATAATAGTTGGGTGGTTTTTGACAGGGAAATGCGTCTTAACAGAAAAAGTTACCACATATTTCAGGAAGTATCACTATCATTACTGTTGAAGCATCACTGTCATTACTGTCATGTTTAGCAATAGTATCTAAGGATCACACAAGAACGGCATCTTTTTGGACTAAACACTGAAGCACAGAATAGGTTCTGCCTTAAAGTACTCACTGTTCACATTACTCACTAGCGTGTCATTGTCAATATGCTTTTGGGGGTAGAGGGGAAGAGAAGAACTTATTTAATTAGGAAGGCACCTGCTAAATAGAAGAGCAGAAGAACAGGTGATCTTAAAAAATCATGTGGTAAAGAATGTACCCTTGGGGAAGGGGGCAGCAAAGGAAGTAGAAGGAAGTAAAATTTTAGCAGTAAGCAGTCAATTTCATCATGGAGTAGAGAAGCCAAGAATCTTTAAAATAAATAACAAAAATTAAATCTTACGAAGGTTTTCTCACTATCAATGGTGCTCAAAAGGTTCCTTGTTATTAAGGCATTTTTTTACAGCCCTATTACCCTCAGAAACAAGAACTAATATTTCTGCTTTGGAAGCACCCTTAGTCAGATAGGTTGTCTTGCTGATTCCTCAGTACAGTTTTTCTGTGCTTTACTGGTGCATTAGTAGTATCTTAAATTTGGTATACATTCAGTGTACTCCTCTGGCTTACAAAAACTCTGTAAAGGCTTGTATATTGGAGCTACCTGTAAGTAGTAGGTAATATTTCATTAAATGTGGGATTTAAGTTTTTAATACTGTACGCACAACTCTGGATATTTGCTGTGACACTGAAGAAATAGTTTCACTTTGTTGTTACAATAAAATCAACCTTATGGACAGCAAATCCCGTTATGATGGCAGAGGAATGCTTTGTTAAACCCTTATTTTATTGTGCCTCTTTCCAGGTAGGATCATATTCTTGTGTTCTTAGTGTGAGGAAGAGCTGCATCACTGCCAGGGCAAATCATTCTGCTGCCTTCTCAAAGTATAAAAGCAATAACACACACACACAAACTATCCATTACAAGTAACATGAAGTAACGTTAACTGTGGGAAGTGGTACCCTGAAGGGAAAAAGGCCAGGCAGGAGCGGTTGTACAGTGCTGTGAACCTCACAAAGATGCTGGTTTGCCTCACAGGCTGCCACAATCCTGAGTGGTATGAAAGGGGTTGAGAAGATCCATGTGGATGGGGGAGAGTGACCTGACCAGCTCAGCAGCAACCAACCAGGGCTGGACTGGGAGGCCTAGGAGCTCTGATGAGGTAAACCTTCCTGTGGTGCCTCAGGACCATTCTCTGGTCTGGCATCATTGCTTACCACAGCTGAGTCTGGTCTCCATGTGCAACACTGAAAGCAAGTCCGTGATTTGACTTGCACTGGGTAGGCATTAAACTGCTGTGCCTCTTGGTGTCACTTCTGGGAGGACTAAGAGCACTGTAACTTAGCTTAACTAGAAGAGGAATACCTGGTTTCTGGCTTTTACCCCAAAAGTCCCTTTAGCTGGTCTTACACAGAATTTTTTACTGTATTGGTGCAAGCTCAGATGTGTATAAATGCAGGGATGGAGGAGGGCTCTAAGGAAAGTGATGGGTGTTTTTTGTTTATTGTGGGGGGTTTTTTTGGTGTTTTGTTTTTTTTTTTTTCCTCTCATTGAGTAACCTGAGAAAACCCATAAACCTTGGCATAGCAGGATAACACACCGGCAGGCTTGTCTGATTATGCTGTAAACTGTCTTTGTGGATTTAAGTTATAATTGTATTATAAATGTAACAGCTTTTCTGGTGTAAAAAATCAAGAAGGCAGATCAGGAGGCCATATGGTGTATAATAGAAATGAAATAGTTTTTATTTTTCTGATGTGGAGGGTAGAAGTAAAGGAATTGTCTTGGTTAAAATAGACAGTGTAACAGAAGGATGGAGTGGAAAGGCCAAGGACATCTACCTGTTTACTACAGTGTTGATTCCTTTAGTTCCTGTTGAGTACCACTGTCTGTGTGAAGCCTAAATATGCAGGAGCTGAGGTAGTAGAATCTTTCAGACCTTGGCATGGCACTAGCTCCTCTTTTTCCTTTAAGTTGCTGAAGAATGATATAGCTATTTCTAAACTGTTGTCCCTCTGTGAGACCCATGAGTTTAGCCTGAAGGAAATACAGCACAGCCCCTGCGTTAGCACCTGAGGGCCAGTTTTTTCCTGGCCCTTTACCAGGGTTTGGCTATCAAGCCCATCAGCCTGGTGCGTCTGTTCAGAGTTGTCCTCCTGATGTCATTTTCTGCTGGCTGCAAGGGACTTACTTGCTGTTGCTTATTTGGCAATGAGGTCTTGAGCACATTTTGCCTGACAAGCATATGTATGATCAAAAAGGTCCCCCTCCTCCATGCTCATTTATGTTCACACTATAAATCTGCTTTCTGGCCTCAGAGCTGATCTCATCAGGAGTAAATCCAGACCATCACTTTCAGACAGTTATATTGAGAGTGTAACCCCGTGTGTGTATTAGCCTCTTTCTTTTGTGAAGCAAGGTTTAAACGCTACATCAACAGATTTAAATGGACAGTTATTGAAATCAGCAAGATAGTCTTATGTGAGACATCCATAAATTTTCTGGAGAATATTTTTCAAGTGTGAGGCAGTTTTCTGAGACCTAGGTTGCTGTAACGGGAAATATTTTAGTAGATGAACTACTATAACTACTATTTGGTCTTGACTGCCGCTGCTCTCTTTTTTTTTTTTTCTTTTTTTTTTTTTTTTTAAATGGTGAAATGGCTACATCTCCAGGGTAGGCTGGGTTGCTTTGGAGTAGGTACAAAAAAAGAAGAGGAGATTCTCATTTTATGCTTCCCCATTAAATTATTGTGTATTTTAGCAAAGAGGATTTGGCTAGTCATGTCCTGGTGCCTCATCTAAACATTTTGTTGTTATTCATCAGTACAGTTTAGCATCATACAGTTTGTCCTTTCACTGAAACAGACTTAGAGCAGTTTCAAATACATCTCTCTCTCTCTCATGATGGGGAAGTTGTGTTTGGGGGAGGCTTTAATCCCTGAGTATTCACATCCCTCTTGCACTTCTGTGCCTTTGGTTAAGTAGAGACAGTAACTATGAGTCCCTCAGTGACTAAAATGCCAAACCACACACGACACCGTCTTTGTACTCCCTATTAAAATTTTACAGGTCAAAAATCCAAAACCCACTTAATAAAAATTGTTCTTCATCGTAAGTGACAAGAGAGAACAGGTCAATCTATGGAATAATGGTGCAGTAATTAGAACCTTTGTAGTTGATAAAGTGTGACTGTTAATCAATGTTTGGCTAATTAATCAATATTTTAATCATTAGACCTTTTAAATTTGTTTTAATGAGCATTTCCTCTAATTCCCTTGATCCTGTTGCTTCCAACACTTCTATTATCTCTATTAAACAGCAAAGTAAGTGTTCATATACACAGAATATGCTGTGGGTTTGTAGATTTTATAGTTTACTGCTGAGATACATGAGCATTTCTGAATGTGAACAAATCCAGATTCTTAGATAAAAATTATTCTTATGCCATATGTCCTGTCCATGTTTGCATAAGAACAATGTGGGGTTTTTGAGAGAATGTGCCTTCACAATCTAACGTGCACTCCCTTGATAAATTTTGATATCTTACTATTTTTTTCTCAAGAAAAAATACAGATGGGACATATGCTACTGCATGAGTTACTCATTCCCTGAAAACCGCTCTCTTCCCTCCAAAAACCTTACCCAGGATTATCAAGGTATTTCGAGGTTGCAGAGAGTAACTGTTCCACTGTTAGTCAAAAACCATTCTTTCCAGGAATTTGTCTGCCCTTTTCTTCTGTTGTTTGATGACTGCAATTCCATGATTTTTTCATACACAGTATATGTGATATACAGCAGTTATTGTAATAGCCATCTGAATTTGGTATCTGTCATTTTAACTTTGAATCTTCCAGTAAATTGTGGAGTGCTTGTATCCCCCTCATGCAGAATATTCAGAGTTTTTATGTCCTCTTTGTCCTTTCAGAAATCAAAATGTGATACAGTTTACCATGGCAGATATAATGAAAGTGCTCCTGGTAGTAGTGAGTATCAGGAGTTTGCTGCCCAATCCTGTGTGCACATCATCTGGCAGTGAAAGAGATTTTGCTGAGCTCTGCATGGGTCGGCCTGTTACAATGACTTAGATTTCTTACTGGTCTCCTAAACACTTGCTTTTATTCCGCTTTCTGCTGTTTGTTGATCTTTCCCTCATCCTTGACTAGGTGTCAGTGAGGGACGGGGAAATAACTTGTTCCAGACATGTAGAAATCCGTGGTTACAGAGCTCAGGCTGATCCTCTGCTTTAGCTTAATCCGGAGGTTCTCTAAATCTTTCCTTGAAGGAGACGAATGATTCATTTGCTCTACAAAAATCTAAGTCTCCAACTAATTCTAAATGCTCTGTTGCTTTAGTGGCTTTGTCTTCTACAGACCCACAAAGACTTTGGCATCTCGCCATAATGTTAGACTATTTTTTTCCTTTAACCAAAAATCTGTCAACTAATCTGATTTTTTTAATTAATACTCTTAGTAATGTTTATTAAATGTAGATTACTAGTTAGCGATGATTACTGAGTGTCAAAGTAACTCATAATATCCTCTCCTGTTGGGAGCTTGGATTATCACCTGTGATTTCTGGGCTTGCAACTGAATTGTGGAGATGAATACTTATACTTTGGAGCCAGATTCTACAGACTTTACTAACGCAAACTTCCAGCTACATTCAAAGCGTGATTATGTGCTTCTGGAATACTTAAGTAGAGTCTTGACGTGTAGATAAAATAAAAGCTGTTTCTTGGGTTTCTATCACAGCAAAGAGTTAATGAGTCTCGTTAATGAGGGAGATTTGTTCAAAAGGGCTACACATTGATTTCTTGCAGTTGCCATGTAGGTTTGGTGGGGAAAATAATAAAGTTGGTTTTCTCCTGATGGCACCTGGAAAGGTAACAGGAGTGGGCAGGTAACCTACTGTTCAAAATCTGCTTGTACAGGGACACGTAAGGAAGAAGCTTGCTTTGGGGTATTTTATATGGGTATTTCACTGTTTTCTCTATTTTCTGACCTGAGTCTAAGAATTAATCTCATTCGTTACATTTTTATGTCAATAAACTCCCCCTCCTGTCTCATTTACTAAGTCAGTGAAATCAGTATTATGGAGAAGAGACAGTCTCTGAGGGAAAACATAAGTTGGACAAAATTATTATGAGGACTGTGATAAAATTAAAATAATTTCTTACCAAAAGGTTATTTTTATTAAAAATACAATTCTTTTGTATTGCGTTCTCATAAGTTGTTAAGAAGCCATTAGTAAATTGTTATTTTTATGACTATTTCACTCAGGAATTTTTTTAATTCATTATATTTTATTAGATCAGCAGTAATGAACCAAAACCAATATCATTTATTTTTATTACTACTGTAGGTTGAATCATGATGATTTATACAGCCAGATTGAAGCAGTGACTGTAATTACTCTGTTATTGTCAACTATATATTTTTCTTAAATCAGACATTTTAACCACATATAAACTCCATAAATATGGGTGCTTCTAATTTTAAGGACCTACTTAGCAACATTGCCAGTTCTCACTGCATAGGTTTCATGTTGGCACACATGAGATGCCATTCACCTGGCTGTGTATCTTCCTGATCTACTGACCGAATAGTGTTTTTTGACTGTCTGGAATGACTTCACTTTCCATATTTCTTATCCATTATCATCTGTATCCTAGAGAAATGAAGAAAATCAGTAGAAGGGGTTTTTTTTTCCTTTTTTTTCCTTTCAATTTTTATTATCCTTTCTCACAGTGAAATCAAAATATATGTGGAAAAAATGAGCAACGGAGAAGTGGAAAAAATAACTCACAGCAAAGTTGTGGATTTTAGGAAGCAATTGCTTACCAAAGATAATTCTGAAAGAAGCTAGAGAGGACTATAGCAAGTTAGTGAACTTGAAGCAAACATTAAACGTAATGAAGTCACAAGTTGTTTTTAAAAACCCAACTTTTAATAGCAATTTCCTAAAAGTAATAATCTTGAATTACAACCATCTTTTATTTTACTGCCTGTTGCAAGCTTCATTTACCCCAGTTCTCATACATCCTTGATCCACCAGACCTTAAACAAAGCATAATTATCTATAGGGCTCAAATTGGCATTGTTGAGCCCAGACTGCCCTAAAAAGAACTTTCCTTATTGGTGAATACCCTCACGGCCTAAAACTCGTCTTAAGTGCGGCAAGAAATTTTTATCCGTTTTCTTGGGCTGGTCTGAGATAGAGAAATACCCTCTGACAATGTGAATAATGGAGCAAAGCAAACAAAAAACCCCACCCAAACCCAAGCATGCTGCTCATAGAGAGACACGTTTTGCCCGTCTTCATTGATCGTCCAGGTGACAGACATTCACTGTGTCCTAGACTCTGCTCATAGCGTGGACCATATCTTCTACTTTTCCAAGGTCTGTAGCATTCTTCCCAAAGATATTTTTGAAAAGAAAACTCAGAAGACTATGTACAGTTTTTTCTGCTCAATTAGAAGTCTGTTATACATATGATTCGTTTGTTTCAAAACACCCTAATTCTCCATGGAAATGGAGGAGCAAATAAAGTCCCCCAATTATGTTGGTTTACTGAACCTTAGAAATGAACAATTTTCTCTTTAAATAAAATTGGAGCAATGATTGTCACAGCATGCAAAGTATTTGGAGATTCCCTCTCAAGACAAAAAATTACGTTTTTCTGCCTTCCCCATAACTGCTCCAGTTAGGTTTTTTATGGAAGTCATTTTGCTTCCATTGCTGCCTCAGGAAATATGTGGTCAAAGGCTACCAGACTAGGCTCTAAAATAGCATGTCCTTTTAGAAAAGTTTTGACTCTCTTAATCTTATGTTTAAGTTGATGCCAGCTTCCTTTCCTACTTATCCATTCTTCCTTCTTATCCATGTCCCACTTTCCATGCTCTCATTCTTCAGGATAGGAATAGCATTAAAAGGCCACACAGAACTGTTTGAATGTCCTTAAGTTTTTTTCAGAAATCAAAAGGAAAAAGGACATTATGATAAGGCAGTTGGATGTTCAATCTGTCCACAATGTCCAGCAACGAAAAAAATACCTCCAGTGACACGTGGGCACTTTTTTCTCCTTACTGGTTTGCAACACCAATGACAGGAAAAAGAAAAAGACCTGCTCTTTGTACTTTGCTGAGTACATCAGTATTCTGCTGAGCACCGAGGCAGTGGACTCGATAACTATACCAGCTCACCTGCTCTGTGTGAGACTAACAAGCAACTGAAAAAGAAATGTAGAATTATGTTTATTTCTGTGCTGGGATTCTTGTTCATAGCAATGCTGGCACCTGAAATCCAAGGCCCAATTTTGCAATGTGATGAGTGCAGTCAGCTGAGAGTGCTCTGTGCTGCTCAAGAGACACTGAATATCTTGCAGGATGGGATCCTCGGAAAGATTTGAGTGTGCTTTTGTGTAAGCATTTGCCTTTCCTCTACAGAGCCCTTAAGAGCAATTCTAAAGACAGATAACAGAATTCTTACAAAGTTCAAATGTAAATCTCTTCAGAATTATTATGTTCTCTAGAGGAGAGTAAACAAATAAACATAGTAAGAACTACAGTAATAATATTGCACTTATATAGAGCTTTTCTTGCGGTTTACAGAGCTTTTCATCTCAGGATCTCAAAGGGCTTTATAGATGGTACTTATCTAACGCTCCTAACACCTTTGTAAAGGTAGCACTTAGGTATCATCCTCATTTTCAGATAAGAAACTAGAAACGGAGGCACGAGAGATGTTAGGCATTTTCTTGTGGTTTTCAGGTAGTTTGTGGAAAATAGGACTCGGGTCTCCTAATTTTGTGTACTAATGTAAGAGAGATTAATGTAAATAAATGATACTTGAAAGGTCTTTTAAATGCCATATAATCTGAAGTTGATGACAATCTTGTCATTTTCTATTTATGTTTTCTTTGGCACCCTGTTTTTCTATTTTACAAATGTTGAAAACATATTTCTTGTAATTACTGCTGTTGGTTTTAAAATTTTTTTTTCCCCTGGAAATCAGTTGATTTACAACAGGCAGTCTTAAAGATAGTTGTTATTCTAGTTCACCTTTTATCATATCACAATCTAATGAATTATTAATTAATTGTGTCATATTCATTGTTCTGTACGGAGAATGGCCATCTAATATCTGGTCTTATTTCTCTAAATTTTGATGAAGAGATAAATACCAGTGGTAGAAAAGAAGAGACAAAATAGTTTATTATCATTTTATGTACTGAAACAAAATGTTATTAATACTTCTGGTTTAGAAAATAAAATGCAAATAGTTTTGCATTTTCCATTACTCTAAAATGTGAAATTTACATGCATTATTTATTTTGAGGCCTTTTCATCTTAGAGTAACATCTCCATATCGCATTTCACTGAAACCTGCTGAAGAAATGCACAATTCAGATCTGAACAGGTATGTCAGCATCTTTCACATATTCATTTTTAACATCCCATGCCAATTGTAGTTGCCATTTTCTGAAACACAAGGGATACTATTCTATAATCTGCAAAACTGGTCCATAGAAAACCTTTTCTTTGAATTCTCATTCATGGTATTTTGTACTTTAGACAGCACTTCAGGAAGTGAAAAGGATATTCTTTTGTTCTAATATATGATTTTGTACGATAAATGTTCCTTGAGAGGGCGTAAGTGAGCAAACATGCATTGCCAGTCTGATAAAAGCTATATTAAGCACAGCCATTTTAGTCAATGCAATATTCAATCATTTCAATTACTACTAATTTGATTCTAGGTTACTTACAGAATGTAAGTAATACGTTTAAGGAAGAAATGCTGTTATTACTTTTGTGTTGTTGGAAATTCAGTTAAGACTTCTTAAAGGAGAGGTGTAAAAGTGAGTTTATCTGAAAGTTTTTTTCACTAAATCATTGACAGACTTGAAACATTTAAAGTTGTAATGCCTGAATTATTTACTGGAGTTTTTTATGTCCTTCACTCTGGATTCTTGACACCTTTGAAAGACTTGGGTCCCAAATGACTGGGATGCATACTGTATTGTAGAAGATGTATATACTCATAGTGTATTGTAGAATATTGCGCTTTTTGACAAAACTAGGTAGGAAATAAAACATACTTAGGAACATCTCCTGAAAGGGAGTGTTTTCTCACATAAATCCTGGAAGTTGTGACATTGAAGAAGAAATAAAAAAATGAAAAAATCAGGTTTCAAGTGCAGCTCATATAAAGGTCTTCAGATATGGATGTTTAAAGATCTAGATATTAAGCTGAAAACACTGAAACTCATTTGAGGTTTTAAGAGCAGGTTTCCTTTGAAAAGGATAGTCATTAAACAGAACTGGAAAAAAACCAAAACAACTCAATTTGCGTACAAAAAATAAATGTGTTGAATATTTAGAAATACTTGTTTTACTTGTTTTTAAAGTGTCTATATCTGTACACAGGCAATAACTCAGACTCACGGGCTATTTCAGTACGTTAACAGTTATTTACACTTAGGGCTCACAAAAGGTAGGCTGATGTTACCAGCAAAGAAGTATCTCAGATATATTGACCGAGCCTCGGCTCAGTTTCCAATGAACTAGCCCAGGACCTGCTGTTAGGTGTGTCAACTCAGAGCTTCCCATGTGATACAAAGCCTAAGCCTTCATCCAGCTTCTCAGGTAGGTTTTGTGGTACTGACACCAAACAAGTAAATTGTAATCTAGCTCAAGTATTTAGGAACAGTGTAGACATATTTGAATCATAGGAAGTTTTAAACTGTGGCGATACAAGCCATATGGGATTCTTAACTTTGATGAAATCTGATGGATCATTTCACACATGGTCATGCTGAGTTTAACGCAAAAAGAAAAGACTCAAACAATCTCTTTAATATAATTATTTCTAAATAACAGTTTGTAAAAAACATGCACAGACTGGTTAACCATACTTTCTCTGACATTAGATTTTGAAATATTAGCATTTTCCTTTCGGTGATTTTTATATTTTCTTTTAATTGCATGACAGTTTGTAGTGAGGGAATAGGCACTGCTGAGCACTCCCAACATGTTGAGGCAAATAGTGATACACCAACAGGGAATCTGAGGGCTCTTTTCTCAAAGTCACTGCCAGGTGCTGATGTAGGCCTAAATAAAATGTAAGCTTGTAGACCGCGCCATTCAGTTATCTAGAGTTTGAAAATTCGAATCTCAGACTAGGGGATTTCACAGACATGAAATTTGGCCTTACAGAAATGCTAAGTAAACTCTTGAGAGCTGTTCATTAAGGTTAGTTTGTTGAAGAAGAAACTAAGATATGTGCAGAAAGACAAAACATTGTTATGAATCGATGACTTGCTAGAAGGTTTTCATTCTAGGAAAATGGGTAAGACGTATCTCAAATTCCTCTGTTGAATGTAATACTATTTTTTAATGAGCTGGGAAAATAAGTAGATGGAATAAGTAAACCAAAGGCACATAGAGTGATTAATAGTCAAATTTTGCTGCCTGATACAAAATTCTGTTGGTCAGTTACTTCCAGAAATGTGGTATGGAGAGTTTCAATAGAGAGAAAAAGAAAAATCAGAACAATAGACATATATGTATCAGATGGACTATATTGTTCATAAACAAAACAAATACTCTCTCTAAAGAGGACAGATAAAAGAACTATTCATGCACTTTCTACTTAATGGTATCAATACAGGAATTAGCATATTATCGGAGGGGACTACTCAGTCCCCTCCGTCTTGTTAGGAAGCACGTGGAATAAAATGTGGACTAACACCAAACAAGCTAGAAATCCATGCTAAAAATGTGGTATCTCGCTCATTTGAATGACTATGTTCAGATCTGGTCATTTGGGTCTTGGTATCAATAATGAAAAGAATAGAGGGTCTATAGAAATACACAATTTGAAGTTTAGTTGAAACATACTTACATAGGGAAGGAGAGTAAAACATTAGTTGTTGACTGAGTACAGAAGAGAAATAAGAAAAGACATAAAAAAGCATGTAGAATGAAACTACTCTCTTAAGTACCTGTCTCCTTTTAGATCATCCTTTGCATTATATACTTTTGTTAGGAGCATCTTCTGTCTTAATAGAAAGGGAATATTCAATTAAAATGAACAATTGAAAATTAAAATAAGAGGAAATGTTTGTTAAGAAAAATGGAACTCATTGCCACTGGTAAGAAAGCAATATTTATTTACATGTACAACAGACCGCCTAAGTTTATAGTAGAAAGGAACACAGTGGGAGCAAAAATGTAAAATTTAGATGTTGTTTTTTGGAGGAATTTTCCCTAGAAGTCATATTTTGTGTTTCATATCTCCTTCAGCATATATGGGGGGTGGCGTGGCGGATGAACATGTACTATTGGTGTTCTTCAGTAGGAAATTCTTGTGCACCTATGTGGACAGCTAGTTTTCTTCATTATGGAGTGTTACAGAAAGTTTTCTGTACTATGGAGTGTGGGGTTTTTTCATACCTTTTTTTCCATACTTGCCATTCTGCTAGTACTCTGGACTTAAAATGAACTAATGGACAGGACCTCTCATTTTCCTCAATTCATTGGCTATAAAAGTGCTACAGAATTGCTTTGCTGTTGTGAAATCTATCACAGACTCGCAAAGAAAAGAAAATCGAGAAAATATTACCCTGCCAACCGAGTCAAAAAAAATTCATTTTAAAGTAGAAACAGTGGTTGATGTGCGTTTATGCCGGTGCTTGATGTCATCAGTATAAGTGCTTTCCTTCTGGATAACTGCATCCCCACTATACAACTAAATCACTGTTTTGCTCATAGGACAGAAAAGAAAAGATTAACAGCCTGCATGGTGCAGTGTGTCAAACTGCCTTTGGTATAGCAGCAGCGTGTTACCCTCTAGTTTATCCATTGCTTGGGTGGGGTTTCAGGCATGAGCATCGTGTATTTGGACCGTGATGTAGTTCAGAATGTGACGTACTCAGTGGAAGAAAGGAAAAAGTGGGGAGAAAAGTGGGAAAATGGGGCAATGAATGAAATGAAAAGGCATATGTTAGGCTGTGGTATTCCCAACCTTCCGGATCATCACAGCTCATTATATCAGTGAATTGTGAAAGTCATACATGCACATATTAGTACCTTATCCTGATATTTCCAGCGCTCTACAGACTAGTTACAGCAGTTCGGCATCACCCCTTCCTGTAAGATAACAACCTCTGCGAGCGTGAAATTCTTCTAGAATCATGTCATAACCTTCTAGCAGGGCAAAGCCAAGGAGTCAAGGGAGAGCTCCCTTGGGCCATGGGACCTGTCCTGAGAGAGGGAAAATTCGCTCAGGTTTGCTTTTAGGCTTCTGCATCTGAATCATCTACAAACACACATTACATACCAGCAATGACGTAGGATAATACAAGGAGAAGTTTACCCCAAATCCCCTTTTTCCAATAAGTCCTCTACCTGATTTTGTGTATGTTTTGATGAGGATTATTGCAGGATTTATTTTAAAGTAGTGTTTCCTTTTTGAGAGTGCTGGTTATCTGAGGTCAGTTTGTGTGTGGAATTAGGGCAATTGACAAATTCATTTCTTTGACTCTTTCCCAATAATTTCCTCTAAGACCATCTACCTGTTCCTTTAGAAGCTAAAAAAAAAAAAAAGGAGACAAAAAGAAATCCTGTATTTTCTCATCTGATCAGCCTCTGTCCGGTAAGATTTAGGAAAAGGAAGATATTACGATTTTTATTTCGATTGTAAAGGTTTTTGGAGTTGTTTGGTCAGTGTGAAGTTGAGAAATATCCTCTCAAGTATGTCTGTCCTAGTTGGATATACATATTCAAGACATGGATACTGGGCCAGATCCCCAGCATGAAGCCAAAAAGAGCTCTGTTCATGTAGACTAGGTAAGGATTTGGCACAGACAAATATATGAGTATACAAGTGCCACAGCTCACTGGGTGTTATTACAAAAAGTCTGTCTCTTGCTGGCATTGACTTTCAGAAACAAGCTGTGCTTAGCACCTCTGAGTTTATAAAGATCACACAGCAACCTACGTGCTATCAAAGCTTCAGGAACAAATAAATAAGCAGCTTATCTCTCAAGGTCTTTCCCCCTGATTTTATTATAAGTGACAATAGAACCAAAGTTGTAAAGCAGTATAAGATCTTCAGCCCAAATATGTGCTGTGTATTTTTTCACATTGTCTGAATCTGCTGTTGGATGATTTTCCTCAACAAATTGTAATATTAGGTTTTTTTAGATCTGTCAGAGCTTTGAAATTAATTCTCACTTTTGTTCTACAAAAGGCTTGCAATATTTTTCACGCATCTGCTTCAGGAGAAATGAATCTCCTTTGGCACACACAGATTTTAAAAAAGAAATGTCAGTTTTGTGGATCTCTATCTTTGTGCTGTAGTCTTTGCAGAGCTGTCTGTATCTACACAGAGAAAATTCAGGGAAGCTCCATTGTATTTTAACCTTTGAAGCAGATACTCTGAATGAGTGAAAACCAAGTAATTTCACTCGTCCCCTGAGAAACATAATAAAAACCTTAAGGCAAGGATTTGGCCACTGTCTGAGGTAGGTGTGTAAAATTTCACACAGCAAAGATGACAACAAAATAAGATTTCTTAACTACTTTTCTACTGTCGTTCTTCATCAGCTGTGAAACAATAACAATCATGTTCTTGCTCTAATTCTCCCACTCTGGTAAAATCCATCTGTAAAACTGATGGGGGTGACTGAGCAGAAACAACAGGCAGCCAGGCCTTTTCAGCAGGAGGGAATCATTATAAATATGAATCACAAGAAGTAATATAAGCAAAAAGGCTACCTTGCCCCGGGTTTTAATTCAGCCTCCACTAGCTAGTACCAGAGTCCTCCCCTTCAGCAGCCAGCCCGTCAAGAAATATTTCTCTTTGTGAACAGTGGAGTCGGTTGTGACTTTGCCTTTTGCCACACAATGCCAGAAACTCCCAATGTAAAGTCAGCAAAGGCACATGCCTGGAATGGATTGTGTTGGAAAATATGACTGGAGAATTAATTTTTTGCCTTTTAAGTCATTTGTGTTCTGTGTCCAAGTGTGAGAGAGGAAATTGATGGGTTGTATTTATGCTATTAGTGATGCGGTTTGGCCATAATTAAGCGCGAGCGAATATTCTTTTTTATTTTTCTTTTGGTTTCCTACTGACCTATGTCATCTCTTACCATTCTGTAACACAAGCACATTTGGTAGCTTTACCCAGTGGCAGGAGCTGCTCCCGCTCCAGCAGCATCCATTGCATGGCTCCGGTGGGAGGTCTCACAGAAGCCCCTGCCGTCAGGCTGTTCCCTACTTCTTAGCTCAGCACATAATCAAATGGTGCGTAGCCACACACTGACTGCGTGCCACATATTTCCTCCTGCCATGTCATTACTCATTAGCGTCTGGAATTGCTGCTGCTGCTTCTGCAAATGAAGGCAAGAGCCCTAGGTGAGTTAAAATAAATAAAGCCTCTTGCTGGCCCCCTAATGGACTATTGCCTGCCACCTGAGGAGGGAAGGAATCGGTCATTACCTCGGGCAGATAAGAGGGGCTATGGTTACTCACCTGAAGTAGGCCACTTATCGTCCTATCCCTGGGCTGAGTCAAATCTTACATATGTTCACCAGATGGTGGATTCCCATATTTATTATTCTACAGGCTACAAGAACATGAGGAGAATGAAGAATTTCTCAGCCTGTATACGCTCATTGTCATCAAATCTACTCACATGTGAACTGAAATATGTCAGTACAGAGTGGTACCTAAAAATTTGAAATATGGTAGCCCAATAATAACAATGTATTATCAGTCTTATTGCCAAGCATTGTATTTATTCTACCTGAGCCTCTCAGAGAGGACAACATCATTCATAAAGGAAAACCACTGCATCTCTGATAGTTAGGGCTGCCTGACCAAAATACAGAGTTAACAAGCAATTTCTCCCTTCCCCTGTTACTCCACATCTGATCAATCTATAGATTCTTGACACATTTTTTAATGTTAAAATGTATTTTATGATACCAGAGTCTTCAGCTTATCTCAAACTACAAATTTAAGAAAAAGTAACATCTGTCTGACCTTGATACTGGGTCTGGTAGAGTTCAGTGTCTTCATTAGTGACCTGGATGATGAAGTAAAACTCAGCCCCAGCAAATTTACAGAGGACGCTAAGTGAGGGGTGGGGGTTGATATCCCATCCAGTAGAACTTCAGTTGAGTTAAACCAAGGGATTGGGAGACTGGGCTGACAGAAACCTCAAAACTGTTAACGGTTCTGCACTTGAAGAGAAGTAACTCCATGTGTCAGTACAGACCGGAAAGCAACTGAATGCATAACAGCCTGGGGAATATGATGGGTACCAACGGTGTGTGCTCATTGTAAATAATGTAAGCTGAACTTGACTACACCAGGAGAAGCACGGCTAGCAGATGGAGATTATCCCCCTCTACCTGGGCACAGGTTGGGCATCACCTGGAATACTGTATCCAGTTTGGGGCTGCCCTTGTGCAAGAAGGATAGTGATAAAGTAGAGATGATCCAGCAGAGGACTCGCAAGAAGCGAAGGGCCTGTTATGCTTGACCTAAGATGAGAGGTTGAGGGGGCTGGGCTTGTTTAGTCTGTCAAAGAGGCAACCGAGATGGGAAGCAGCAGCATCCTACAACTAGAGAGAAACAAGAAAGCAGAGCCAGACTCTTCTCTCTAATGCCAAATGGTTAAAGAAGGGACGCTTGGTTGAAATGTTCTCTCTACAAAGGTATTAAAGTGTTGGTGCCAGTTATCCAGAGAGGCTGGGGAATTTCCATTCATGCAGGTTTTAGAAACTTGGGTGTTCTGGAGTTGCTGGTATGTCTGCATTAGAAAGGAAATTGCACTAGATGATTAGCTGGAGGGCCTTCCCTGGACTCTGTGGCTGCACTTTAACTCACAGACATTTAATCTGTCTGAGAGTATTTCTCATACACATCCTGTGAGTGTTGTCTTGTGTGAAGCTGTGGGTTATGCCTCATATGTTCAAAAGTCCTCACATGGACTAGCGAACCTAAGCACTTCTGTCATAACAAAGATAGGGGAGAAACTTATCTGTAAACTTACAGCATTGTCTGAAAAAATCCAGTCAATGGAGAAAACATGCAAAGTTGACTTGTGGACGCTAGGTATTTTGTTTCTCTCACTTGAATGCTGTAGCCCACATTAGTGTCAGCATCATCATACTTGTTTGTTTCCTTTGGGAAGCCTGCTGCCCTACTTCGTCATTCTTAGTGACGAAAAGATTCCTCCATGTTAACACTTGATGATTTGAATGTGTAGCTAAAATGTTGAAAGATTTCATGCTCTTGTGAAGAATGCCAGAAAGTTGTTTAAAATCTTAGGGAATTTCTCACTGAAGCTAATTAAAACTTCTCATTGAAAGATTAAAAAAACAGACTCAAAAAATTGTTGAGTTTTTTTCTGTGGCCATATCTCAAACACTGTAACTTTTAGCATTTCCGGATGCAGATCTTTTGCTTTTGGAAGCTCTTTGAGTACAATTTTAAAGCTGTCTGATGTTTTCTTTTGCTGTGCCAACTGTTGAAAAGCAGTCTGGTCTCGTAAACATGCCAGTACAAGTGAAAGAGTGCTGTAGTGTTAGTCCCATGGGATCTCACAGTAAAAGGGATGGAAAACTCATCCTCAAGATTCAGCACTCAAAAAATGTGTAACCACATGGAATTTTACAGCTCTGACTACTTGCAGTGGTTTTACTATATCCTTAACTTTTGATGCAGAGATATTAAAACCACCTTGTACAGGTGTGGCAATACCTCACTTTCTTGGAAGGTAATAGATATCGTGTTAATCAGTGGTCAGTCTCTCTTTGTGATATGACAGAGCCACACTGTTATGACAAATGGCTTTAAACAAGTTCAGCGCTATAATTACGGAAAAGGTTACATTGTTCTACAATTATCCTTTTAATCAATCTTGCAAGATAATCATCCTGCCGAAAAATCTGTTTCTCAATACCAATTTCATTATCTAGGTGATTCTCATCACTAATCATTAGAGTGTGATTCACTATATTCTTAACAACTCCTGTTTTAACTTTAAATGGGTGATTAGACTCAATATACAGGATATTACCTGCACTATCGTCTTTATAATACATTCTCCTTCTCAACTGTCAGGCCATCTCTCCACTAATAAATGTAAAAAAGCATTTCTTATTAACATCCTTTTCCATAGTAAATCATATTCAAATGAACATTACTAATAAAAGAGAAGGAGGGAGAACAGTTCTTTCCCTGATGCTCTATCTTTCCAAACATTGCATGGGAAGGCACAGGGCAAAACGGGGAACCTCCAGGCTGCCCTGGAAGGTCGTCATATCTGAAGTAAAAAGGATGAAGGCAGTAGTTACTCTTGACCTTTGAACTTGCACAGGTTCCTTAGACTTTCCACCATGGAAATAAGAAAGATTTTGCATAGAAATAGGACTGCGATTTCTTCTGTGGTGAGAGTTGGCAAAATGTTAAGAGTTGTCATAAGTCCCTGTTTGGGACTTGAGTCTTCCGGGGGCTCTTCTTGCATGTGTTACTTTCATCAATCACTCCATCTCTGGCCCAATTTTGGACATCTGTAGAATGTCTACAGTAGTTGGCTACCTCTTGACTTATGAGAGCTTCAATATCTATATTAAATGAGAGTAAGGAAGTTATATTAGTCATTTAATTTTTTTTAAAGATCATCTTTTACATTTTTTTATTTAATACCGAGGTCTCTATCATCGCAGCATGCCAAAGAAGTACTTCCCAGGCTAAACTTTTGCATCAATTTCCAGTGATCCCCACCTTGTGATGTAGAAAGGGATTGCAACTTTCCATTTAATTAAAAACAAGTCTTTATCACTTGGGAAGACGGGGATTTTTCCAGTTTAAAAGACAGCATATTCAAAGTAACATATAAACATCAGTAAAAATTTTCTGTGGAACGCTTTTTGGTATGTTGCTTTTCAAGACCTTCAAGTGCTTCCCTGTGAAGAGTACCTAGAATCAGTGTGTTTAATTATATTGCTTAATTGTGAAGTTCTAATTTCCTGGTAAACTCCCCAGTGCTGACAGTTTTATGCAGACAGAAGTTCAGTCCTATCCAGAGCCTGTTTAACTCTGACCGTGACAAGGTCCCTGTTGTGAGGGTAAACTGACTTTGGAGATGATTGCTTCTTGACACTTTGCCTGCCACTTTTGCGTGTAGATTTATGTACTATACATTTTCATTGAGCATTTAACCCTGAATCTTTATATGAACCTGCCATAAAGCACATGCCTATCATCCAGGAAATGCTTGGCAACACTTTTCCTAGACAGGAGTCATTTTAACATGAAGAAGAATTAATTGTAGTGAATTTCTAATATCCTGGGAAATAATTTCTGCCAGCTGTAAAAAACTTGTTTAATTAATCTGTAGTTATTAAGTATTAATTTTCATATTCACTTGAAATAATTCACTAGTGCGTTTGGATAAATTTTTTCCTGTTTTTTTGCTGCCATCATGGAGAGCTACAGAATGGAAATGTGAAAAATGATATCAGAAATAGTGTATAATCAAATAAGTCTTACGGATGTTGATTGGCAGAAGTTCTGCTAATATACTTACTACCTGTGCGAATAAACAATGAGTGTATGTTTTCATTTAAACCTGGACTCTGCCCAGTTGCTACTAATACAGACAAAGGTTTGTGGAGAGAGAAAAAAACGCTCTGTCACAATGACTTATACAAGCTTAAGCAGCAGACTTCCTAAACCAAGACTTATCACTTCAGGGTTATTTCCATGTGACCTGTGGAGGATGCCCATGAATAGCGGGAGAAGACATGCCGTTTTCTCTGCTGTAGGGCTGAGCCTCTCAGTGCAAGACTAGAAGGCAGTCCTGGGTGTTGTGAAGTAATCATTAAGTTACACGCTTGTCATTTCTTGTACATTCACTCAGAACTAATGCACATCACTTTTTCCAATTATAATCATTCCACCATTTAACAAGCACAAAAGGCCTTAGATTCCAATTTGCCACTGATGCTTCACTCTCACTTGCTTATTTCTTGGCATTTAGGTCAGGCTAGGTTGTGCACAGCTCCAATAATGGGGTATATTCACCCTTCATACAGCAAACGTACAAATGATGAAGGCTAGAACAGCTGGTCTCACAATGTGAGAGCAGATCATTTCCACTGGTATGGTAATTTCTCTATTCATAGTTTTTCTTTCAGTTATTGTAAATACGTTTTATTTTTTTTGGTTTGCTTATTGCCAAAGCCAAACAGAAAGCACACGATGATGTGGCAGATGCAGTCCTTGCCACACTTCCTTGCTGGCTAAATCAAAGTTTCTCTAGTAAGCATGTCACATTTCATTTAGCTTCTCAAACATTTCCACAGCTAAAAACAAACAAAAAAACCCCAAACAAGACAAGAATCTGAAAAAAAAAACCACAAAAACCAAAACACTAAACCACAGCTGCTGAAATCTCTAGTCCTTAATCTTAGTTAGCCTCTCACTAACGACAAGTAACTGGAACGTGGAATCAACCAGACCACGTGTTAATAAACAAGCTTTGGCTGCACAGTAGCCAAGAATTAGGAGAGTCTAGCACAGCATGTAAAATGCTTTTTGTCTTCTTTCTACTGAAAATTGTATACTCCTGCTGGCGTGCTTTACAAATTTTGAGCTCAGATCTGCTTATTTCTAGGACAGTATTCAGTAGGAAATGGAAGCAGGGATGTCTGCTCTCCTTTTCCCCCAGTATAGTCCTGTGCTTGCATGCCCTGTATGCAGGCATCAGAGGAGTCCAGTGCAGAAGGAATTCCAGTTGGTAGAATAGCCACTCTTGGCCCAGTGATGAACCAGGACTTGAAGCCGCTGTTTTTGAGGAGTGATGCTCTCTGCCTCCTCATTCACAAGTTTTAGGGAAAGAAGAGCAGTGCAAACTCCTTCAAGACTCTTGAAGGTACATTCCTGCTGACAGACGACCCTGTCCAATGCCAGGCAGAGGCTTGTGGCCCCATTTTTTTCCTCTATTAAAATGAGTAATTTCATTTATCACTTATTCACAAATCGGTAACAAATGAAAGTGCAGAACCCAAAGTGAGTAACGCAGTGCCAAAATGAAACTGAGGGATACTTGCGGCAGCAAAGCAAAGTTACCGTCTCTGCTTTGGTATGTGTCAGAGCATGGACCAGTTCTGTGACGTTTCAACAGTTTGCGTAAAGTTAGAATAAGCTTTCTCAGCCTTTGCCTGTGATGTCAGTGGTGGCATCAGAATGGCTGCGGTTGTTCAGTGCAACTGGGATCCCCCTCCAGTGGATCCCCCTGGGCGCAATCTTCTCTCAAATCTGGCTCTGCTGGCAGGAGGGTACAATGCTAAGTTCTTAGAAATTTGGGTTTTCATCACATTTGGATGATGGAACAGCACTTCTAGCCCACCTAGAAGCAGTGTCTTGTTCCAGCATAAGAGTTACAAGTGTTTTCTGGAAGGGTGCTAACTACTGTTTTGGGGGTATTTTTATGACAGAAAGTAAATATAATACTTATTTTTTCTATTTTTTATTTTTTAAATTAAACCTAACATGATCCCTCTGAATATTAAAAGAAGAAAGTACCAAACTAAAATAACAATATTCATACAGCTCCATGTAGCAGAGCCTGCACTGATTTTTCGCAATAAAATTATAAATTTTCTGCGGCTGCTATTCTGGAACAAGTAATTAAAGAAAGGAGGACGTGCTGCTTGAAGACTGTGTGACTCAGATGCACAAGGCATCCTCCTCTGAAACTCCCTCTATCAAATCTCTGTTCTCCTAACGTCTTAGTGAAATCTCTTAAATGAAGTTGTTTCTGTACTAAGGAAGACATTTAATGACTAAACATACTTTAAATTATATAATGTATCTTTCAGCTTCATTAGTATTTCTCATATTTACTTACATTCTGTTTCACAATATCCTTTCACAGCTTGCTTTCTCAGAGCTAGGAGGCTCTGAAAAAATACTTGGACGAGCTATACAGTGCACAAACTTTTCTCTCGAACTTAATTTTAAGACATAATTGAGTTGTTATCCGCACAGTATTTTCCTCCCCGATTGCAAGAAATGCCAGTCTGTCTCTGTAGATAATAAATGATGGAGATGCAAACTCTGTAATGGAATTTCACATGTACCTCACACAGCCTGAAAGACGAGAATCCTCTAGATAATATGTGATTGCTTCACATGCAGTGCTGCATGCTCCCCTAAGCTTTGCCCACTACCACGTACAGGGCCATACAAGTCTGAATTTTTTTTCCCCTCTGTCTGAATTGCCAATAAAATTGGTTTGAATCCAACTTGCAATTCATGCTAAGGTAATTTAAGGAAGTATTGCGAAAAAGTCGAGATTTTCCCCCCCTCTACCCCCTTTTTTCCCCCCCTCTCTCCTGTTAAAAGAGCGTTGGCTGATAGAATCACTGTATTTACTGCTACATTTGAAAGATATTCTGGTACCTAACTCCCAGTGAATTCAACATATTAAATATTATTCAATGTTGCTTTTTATTGACATGCTAACTAATAATTGTGGACCTGGTAATGTTTCTTCCCACTCCGTGTAACAAAAATTAGATTCTGTTATAATATTTGGGATTTGTAATGAGGTTTTTCTCTTTTAAGAGAATTCCTATTGTATAGATCTTCTTTCACATAAGAATATCTTTGTGTATTATTTTTGATAAACAAATAGAAATGTCTTATTTTTCTTTTAATGCTTCTAGTTTTCCTTTACTTTTAATTCTTTTTATTAACGCCTAATATTAAGTAGATAATTTTGCAGTTGTAGTCCTGTTCTGTAACATTTTTTGCAGTAGTTTTTGTTGTATGTCAAAGGATCGCGCATTTTTAAAAAAAAACGCAAATTTCTGAAGCTTTGGTAGTGTGTATATTGCAAAAGAGTCCACTGTCTCTTTTGTTGTTAATATTTATGTTTTCATACTGTGAATCATCATTTAAAAAGACTTCCTAAATTTTGATTGTGAGAAGAAAATAGGAAGTTGAGAAAATCACAATTATGTTAATTAATTCTATAGTATAGATGAAATAGCTATGTAATAATTAACTCCCTACCTATTTTACGATTGCTTTTTGTACTGTTCCTGTAGGGAGGAAGCCTAGGGGCCAGGGTATGTACTAAGTTTTCTCAGACAAACAGGTGACACTATCAGTGAAATCAGTAAGACAAATTTCACTTTTTCCAGTGAAAATTAGATTTAGTTCAAGAACAAGAATTTTGGCCATGTGTAAACTCTGCATAGTTAGAGTATACAGTGATATATTACAGTTTACATTTAATTAAGTAAAATCTCTGAGTATGTGATCGGGTCAGGACATAATGGATAACCTCCTATTATTAAGTGAAGTTCTACAGGATATTTTATTTTGATAAAGAGTCAGAACCTTTGTTTTAGGTGTTGTGACAATGCATCAAGCAACCCTGTTCTGCGAAATACTGGTTCACTACTGACTCTGAAGACAAAAATGTTATGTACTTTCTTACCAACACTACTTTTCACAGAGGCCTTTCTTTGGAGCTTTCCCATCATATGTTGACTTGGTCTGATGCAACTCTTTTAGTGAGCGAGTTAACTGTGAACAGCACAGAATACTTTTATCTAAGATCACAGGCATATTTTGTTTCTAATATTTCAGCAGTTAGTAACGAACAAACTGATTCAGATAAAAATCTCAGTCAGTAGTACTTAGAGAGGCTTAAACAAGAACATGAATTTTGAAAAACCTGACAAGTCTTTAAAATGTTCATACATTTCCAGCAGGGAGTCAAGAATCAAAATTCTAAAATATAATAATTAAAATAAAGTAACACCACATCTTTGCCAAAACCACTTATGCAGAGGGAATTGTTTCCTTGTGAAATGGCTAAATTAGAGTTCTAATCTTTCAGATGCACAGAGGAGAGATTTTTCACATGCTAATTAATGCCATCAGATCCAGTCGGACCACTCATTTGCTGTTTCTGAAGACAGAATTTGGAAGTTTGTAGGTTTTCTGGTTACTCTGATACAGTATCAAAAATAGTACTTATACAGTTTTGATATAGTAGATATCTTTTTTTGCTTCCAGTTAGGCTTTCTAGTCAAATTCAGAAGTAAAAACCACAAGTTTTATTGATTTGCCATATCCTTTATCTTGTGCATACTAACTTATGCTTTCATTCACATGCTTTTAAGCAGCTTCTTTAAGCTTCACAAGGGAAAACTAAAAGCAAGGTAATGTCATACTATTCTCGGACTTCATTGAAATACAGACTAGTTCCAGTGTGGTGTTGGTGGGCTTATTTATTGGTTGACATTAATAATTGACAAAACTTTGCCTAGCCTTTAGATCATGTAAAATGCTATTTTAGACTGTAGAATATTTGTTTTTCCTTCAAATTCTTCCTCTTCTGACTGTTCCTGGCAGTTAGCAGTCATTTCTCGCACTAGCGTTGGGTAGCGTTGTTCAGCTCATTTTGCATTCTGGCATCCTAGGTGAGGAAAATTCAGAAAATCATGTAGCACTGGCCAGTATGCTGTTGTGCTTTGCTGTGTTTCTTGCTGTCATTGTTTTGGGTGAGGCGGAGGCAGAACATAATCCTTTCTCAGAGTGTTAGGGAGACAGGGAGGCACGAAAACCCCTGCAAACACTTCTGGAGTTGCTGTTGTCATGGGAAGTGAGAGAGGAGCTTTCCCAAAGCAAAGACAGGGAGGCAGGGCCCATGAGGGGTGCATTTGCTTCTGACACTCGCTGCTATTGAGTCTTTCAGCAGACAGTCAACTGGATTCTCCACTAAACCTTCAAATCTGGAGAGATCTTATCGTTCGTTGAGATGCCACTTTCTTGGATGAATGCCCATAGCCATATGGCATTGAATTAACACAGATTTTCACTGAATTAACACAGATTTTCAAATTTCATATGTTCTGATATCAGCACTGCTAGCAAAGTGGAAAGTGCAAATGTTTAACATACAAACTTCTTAAAGGATTTATAAATTTCAGCAATGAATGCTGATTCTTAAACAAAACATGCAGCTATTATTTTGTTTTATCACTTTAGTTTCCCTAACATGTCTGCTGTCATATAATAGAAGGAAATTGCCTCTGTGTTGCTGTGCTTCTCATTTAGATCAGACTGGAGGAGACCCCAGGAGGTCATCTAGTCCAACCTCTGCTCAAAGCACGAGCAACACTGGTTGTGAGACTTTGACCAGTTGGGCCATGAAACTCCCCGAGGACAGAGATTCCACAACTTCTCAGGGAAACCTGTTCCAGTCCCTAATTATTCTTTTAATTATTTTTCTTTTCATTATATCCGGTCTCCTGATTTAATTTGTGACCCTTGATTCTCATTCTCCTGCCTCACCCTCAGCGACGAGCCTGGCTCTGGAACCAGGTAACCTCCCCACTGGCATGGGGGGCTGCTGTGAGGTCCCCCTGAAGCCACCTTCTCTCCAGGCTGAACGAGCCCCGGCCCCTCGCCCTCTACTCACAGGCCACGTGCTCCGAGTCCCTACCTGTGTTGCTGGCCTCTGCTGGACTCCCTCAAATTCACCAGCATCTTTTGGTACTGGATAGCCAAAGCTGGATGGACTGTTCAGATATCCCATAATGAGTGCCTAGGAAAGGGGAGGAATTGCTCTCCTTGACTTACTAGCTAGATGCTGATGGCTACAGCCCAGGGTGCTGCTTGCTTAGGAAAAGAAAGGACGTAACTTCAGCTCCTTGAAATGGCTAAGGTAGTTATTTAAGACTGGTGTTTCAGAGCCCTGATTTAGCCATGTGATTTATTTGAGTGAAATAGCTGGACATTTGAAAGAATCTGTTGACGCAAGTGGAAAATTTTTCTGTGACCTTCGGTGGTTTTAAATGTCATCCTTAATCTATTTTTTGTAAGGTATTTTTGTTTATATTAATTGACCCCTTATTTATGTCAGCCAATAGATACATCTCATTCCTTAAAAACCAACTGTACTTTTCTTAAATGTATGATGTTGCATCAGACTACTCTAGCTGTATCATGTGATCAAATATGGTCGTTACATCTTTTGGCAAGATGTATGTTTGTTCTCTATTGTGATATCAGTTTAAAGGTGTCACTTCCCTTGAGGAGCGAGCAATTATCTGTAGGTAACTCACATTTTCTCACTACCTCTATGACAAGAATTCAGCAGCAAATCTCTGGTCACTGGCACATGATCTTGCATTTCCTAACAAATCGTGCCTCTGTGCTGCACTGTGCCTTCACAGTTTTAAATAAGATCCTGACATCTGTGTCATTGTGCTGCATTGTATCTTCATGGGAAATTCTTTTTTCTTAATTTAAAGGCAATATTTTTCGACAAATGACAAGCATACATTATGGCTCTCCATTTTAACCAAGGTACTAAAGGCTATTTCAATTTGACTACAGCAGTTTTCTGCCAAATGGTTACTCTAAGTTATATTGTGCACATTACCCACCAGAAAGCACAGAGTTGATGAGAGTGCACTGTCAACTACACCACACATCGATATGGAGGTTATTTGATTTGAAATTGGATTCTAGCGTTCCTTGATCTGTTGTGTAAATGGAGGCACATGCTTTGAGGAAATTCTCATGAAGTTTATGAAGAATGTGGTGCACTTTTTTTTTCTTCTTTTTTTTTTTTCTTGGGACTTGGCTTTTACTTTGTTAAGACTTCAGTTCCAGGTCTGATAAATATTCAGAGATAAAGTATAAGATTATTTTTTAAATGGAAAGAAAGCTTGCAAAAATTATTCATTGCGTGGATTTCTGTTCTGATATTAGTTGGGTGTAGGTTGCACACTTTTGTAGCAGGGTGCCTTTTTGACCCTTCTTTAAACATTTAAGACTTAGTTCAGTAGTTCATCCAATTGATGAGACATGTTTCTTAAGTACAGAGCCTTCAAAAGTACTCTAAATATATAATATTCTCTGAGAGACATGTCAGTCATTGTCAAGATGAAAATAGCTTAAACGCTAAGTTCCTTGTAAACTGTGTCCTTGTCTTAGGGGCCTATTTATAAAGCAGTGGTTTACTGTATGTGTGACACTTAAAAATGCTTGAAAAATAAATGGAGGCACATGATTTCATTACAGGGCAGATGGAACTGTAGACATTATGATTCGGGGGTGGGGGGAAGAACTTGCTGTGCAACTTGCATGCATATCGCCAGCATGTGCATGGCCCTAAGGGCAACACACAGAACTTCACAGAAAACATATTAAATGGGCATGGGGGAAGCATCCTTTGACCTACATAAAAGAGCCTTTGTGTAGACCTCATGAGCAAAAGTTCGTATTTTCAACAGATAAAGATGTGCAGCTTCTTTGGAATCAAAGGTAGATTGGCAACACTTTTCAGGAAATGGCAAAATCATTACAAGTGTGTTTGGTATTCATTGTAAAACATTCATCACTGTGAAAGGTTTTGGCATCAAGGAGGTTGTAATACGTGATCCCACATGGATCTTGTCATAATTTACTATTAATTGATGTTCGTCTGTTGTAAAGTGCTGCTACTAAGTTAAAAGGAAGCAGAATGAAGAAGGAAAACACAGTGCCCTGACAAGTCCTTTGCAGCCTGGCCATGTGATGGATTCAGAGATAACTGTAAAGTGATTAGCTCAAGAATCTATGAATTTGCCAAGGAATGGGGAGCACTATGCAGGCAGGGAGGAGGGGGATGTCTTGCAAAACTTGGCATGCGGGGTCAAATTAGCTGTGTCATTCAGAGCATTTATGGAGCTCTTTTGTGATTTACTGTGCCACATCCATCTTTTGACAATGAGCTGAAATTTGACTTTTGGAAAGCTTTCTATACAGAAAGGGTGTTGTGAAATTTGCCACGTCGTATGATCTGAATATGAAATAGCCTGTATTTATTTTGAGAATTAGAAAGCTCTCACCAATAGAAAGCACCTGTTGGGCTTGTTAAGAGCAACAGAAACATTTTAATGTCATGAAACAGAGTATTTTACTGTGTAGTGCTGAATGTATTGCAAAATTTTCCTTTTACTAGAAAATCAGAGGCAGTAGGACACGAACAAAGTTTTTTACACGCAAACATTTTCTGTGTGTCTACAATTCAAGAAATATCAGTCTCTACTGTGCTGCTGTGTTAAAATGCATTCATTAGATATGTTAGAAATAGCAGGAATTACACTTCAGTTTTATCTAAAATGTTTCCCTGCTATGCATTGTTTTGCTGTGCTGGCTGAATTTTTTTATATTCTACACAAAATTGAAACTTTCAAGTTAGCTTCCATGTTAACGAGATGGAAATAATTCTTGAGTGGGGAAGCTTGTTAAAAGATTTCTCACAATGATATAAAATAATACAATAAGCAATTGCTCACTCATGTATTTCACTTGCTCTGCTATCAAGGATTTTTCACTGTTGAGTATTTTTCCCTGATTTGCACATACCTGTTTGAAAAATTCATGCACTTCCCTCTAAGTAACCTGTCTCCTATTATTATAATTTTATAACAGTAGCACGTATAGGCCATGGACTCTTTGAGTTAAGCACTTTACAAACGTATAACAAAGACAGTCACCGCACAGGAAAACCTACGGTGTAAGTCTAAGGTTTACACTTGTACACAAAGGATGGATAAAACAGGGATAATATAAGGGAACAATGAGACAGCACTCGCCGTTACGAAAAACAGTGGTCAAGGCAACGCGGCTGCTTAGCGTCAGGCATTATGGCAAGAGAGAGCAGTAGGATGGGGAACTGGAGGGGGGACTCATGGCTTTGGGAAAATCCCACGGAGCCCCCCACCTTCACCCCTTTTCTTGCTATGGTTTGTTTTTATGTGCAGCTGAGAACAGAATGTAATGAGAGTTTTTTGCATTAAAAAAATTAATATCCATCTGTAGTGCAAGCTAAACCAAGAACTGAGTCCTGGCTAAATAGCCATCCCCCAGCAGAGTTACAATTTGACCCAATGCATAGTGGAGGCTCGGTTTTCACCCTGACTGCAGGGCAGGGCTTGGAAACAGACCCCGAGAAGAAGTGGGCATCTCACACGTCCTGTTGTGGGTTGTCTCCCAGGCAGTTCCTGGGTGATCAGGCCTAACCATTCCCGCCATCTTGTTTTGATCTTTACATCTCTTTATACGGCAGACATGATTTTTATTGGAAGAAAAGGTGGACAAGGGATGAGAATGGGGAAACGGGTTTTGTTGTTTGCAGTTGTACATTGTCGTCTTGGATAACTAAGCAGCAAGCAGCGTTGACACCATAAGTTTTATGTGCAACTGCTGCTGAGTTGTCCCATAATTTAGTAAAGAAAGGTACATTTGCAAATAGGGCAGCAGACGAGCGGTGGTGGCAGCAAAACTCTCCCCTGCGCCAGCTCCGGATGCAGTTCCAGAACATGCACGATCTGGGAGACAGCCAGCTCTGTAATAGAAGCTATGACCAATATCTCCCTTGTTGCGATCTTGCCTTTTTCATTACAGTGTCATGTATTATATGGCAGTGGGCTATTCAGCGCAGGAGATGAGACTTCAGTGAGCTATAATGCACACAAAAAAGTGTGACAAATTGCAATGACAAGGTTGCATTTGTACTACGAGGTACAGTCGGTTGTGATATGATGTAGTGGAATGAAATAATCCCATCTTGGACAATGCCGGCTGTGGTCTGTTGTGTGCTCCCAAGAGTTAGTGCTACAAATACAGCTCACCATCAGAAACTTATTTCATAGAAAATCAGAACACCTCTCTAATGAATGCATATGTCGTAATAAGATATTAGTTAATAATGCTGCTGATGCATCAGGAGTCTGTACATTAAGCTTCATTGCATTTTGGATCTGAAAAGATTCAAAATCTATTCCTGTGTTCAATTTGAGCTACCAAAAATCTCAGTGCCATGAAACAGACATGTTGTCTGATTTGTACTGTGTGAATATGCCTTCCTATCTGGCTTTTGCTGCTTAGGCTCTAACTTGCTCAAATAATTTATTTTTGTGTCCTAGAGCTTGTTATGCAGATGTAAGCTCCTGTATTGCTTTGCATCTGGATATTTGCAAAACTAAAAGAAGTTCATGTCAGAATTGAACTCTGTTATGTGAATAGGTTCTATTTAAACACGGCAAGTACTTCTGAAGATGAAGTGATTTTTAGTTTACATGCTTTTGTCTTGCTACCAAGACTTTAAGGAACTTCACTGTTGCTTAAACATGTAGCATAGTATTGGAAAATCTTCCATCAGTTTCTCCCTTTTTTTCTTTCCCTGTTTCTCGTTCTCCCCTTTTCCCTTTTCCTCATTATGGGAAGGAGCTTTGTCTGATGAATTAGAAATTTTGCGCTTGCACCTGAAAAAAAAAAAGCTGATGGAAAGAATAATTCTTCTACATTCTTCTACTATTAAAAATGTCTGGTTTAGCCTTGACTGCTATTTAAAACTATGTACATGCCTGAAAACAAAACAAAAAAACAAAGAAAGCAATCTTTCTTTCTATTTTACTGAACTGTGTTCAAAACTTGTTTTAAGTTCAGTGGAGAAATATGCAAAAGGTACTTTTATACACTACGTTACTTTGAAGTTTTTTCTCTCTTTAACCGTCAGCCATTGTTGATGAAACAATGAAGGCTTTAGATACCAATATGGCAATTATGCTTTTAATTCCCTAAGAAGCTGATGGGAACTCAAGTGACACGTTGCTGGTAGTTTTCTGGAATAAGTACCTCAGATTCACCAAACTTATCTTCATGCAACTCACTGAATGTCATCTGATTTACTAGAAAGATGTATGCAGCTGAGAACAGAATTTGATGGGGTTTTTTTTGATTAAAAATTCATCCTATTTCATTTTATAATATACAAATTTTATATTATCTAACTGATTTAAATCCACGACGTATCTAATACACTTATTCTTTTATATTGACATGTAATAATGGAGGAAAGGCCCAGACATGCCCCTGATTGAAGTTTAAATTAGGTAAACTCAACAGAAAGGAAATGTTGTCAATAGAACATTTATCTAAATCATTCCTCTGGAGATTAAAATATCACCATAACTTTTATAAGGAAAGTTTGAGGCCTTAAAACTAATACGATTGCAGTTGTCTTCTCTGCCTTCTCTCCTCCCTTCCCCCACATTTTGCTTGATTCTCCTTTCACTGTGAAGAGTCTGTAGGTTTATCTCTCCATTTTATTTTTTTTTAAACACTGCTGTAATATTTTCGAAACTGGTTTTAAAGAAGACATTTCCTTGGTGCAATTGCAATTTTTAACAACAACTGCTAAACTCTTTGTAGCAGATCTCCACTGGCGTAGAACTAAAATCTGGAAGTAATCAGCAACCACTGAACACCAGAAATTCTTCAAAAAACATTTAAACACAGCTGGAGTCTGCTAGTAGTTGGGATAGAATTCAGGTACCTAATCCCTTGAGGTTAGTTGCCATCCCCCATCTTCCTTGTCTTATATGTGGAACTAAAAAGCCCCAGGGTGTTGATGGTTGTAAAGAAACTGCGGCATCTGACACCTGCTGGGAGCAATAAATAAAGAACTCTGCCTGCCATTGTCAGCTTGTGCCTTCCTCCTCCCCGCTACACCACTTTTATTTTGTACTGAGTTTAGGAAGGAGAGATGAACACTACCTGTTTAGCCATGTAAACAAACCTGATAAGTAACAGAAATCACTACTGAAAAGCCATCCGTTTTTGACATGCGTGCTTGACCTGTAATACAAGTAAGTCTGCTTAAGCAGTAAACAAAATTGTAACTTCACTTCAAAGAAATATTGTTGTAATTATGTTAGAGATTATATGGCTCTGAGAGCATCTTTGGATCCTGCTTAGTTCACTTTGCAGCATTACTTTTTTCTGGACTGTTTCTGATTTCCTTGTTATATCTAGTTAGTCTGGATAACCTCTCTGGTTTGGATTATCTCATCTGCTCATACAGTTCATAAGTAACAAATTAAGGACATCCATCTTTTTGCTTTGAAATGAGCTCGTGCTTTTGCTATATACAGCAAAAAGCAAAAATGCCTCCCTCTCAACACCACTACAAAATTGTTTTCTCTCTCACCTCCTATAAATGCAAACAGTGCTATGTGTCTAGGTGAACTGAGAGACTGGTAGCGTGGCTGGGAATTGGTAGCGCAAGTATTGAGCTTGGTTCCGCTCTACCCAGTCTGCGGGGATGTTCAAGTGCTAAGGACTGGCCTGAGCTGCTGAAGGAAAGGAGGGGACTGATTTTCAGTGGTCTCCTGTAGTCCACACTAACCATCTTACTTGTTTCTGTTCTAGAGGGAATCTTTGCAGAGGAAAAGCAGTGATGGGAAGGCAAGTTACTTTGGGGATCAAACTTTAAAATTAAAATATAGTACAGACCTTAATCAAAAAATATTGCAGTCAATTAGATGTGGGAAACAAAGCATCTTCTAGTCTTTCCACTGGTCCCATCTGACCCCTGTAATAATTTTCCTCATATATATTTAGGACGCATGTGATTAAACTGATTTTTTTAAATTTTTTTTTTTTTTTTACAAAATGTGAAATATCTAAAAGATTTGTAATCCAAGTAATTGCAATTTTCCCAGTTAGTCTACAAATCAGGATTTAAACAGGTCTTGAGTTGTGCTCTTCCTTTGTGATGATCCTCTGCACAGAGGTAGATTTTACTTACTAGAGAACAGCACTAAAGAGTAATACTTTGCCAAATCTTTTTTTTTTTCTTTTTTTTTTAATGACTTGTACATCTGGTTTGCAGATGTATATTGTATTTAAGCATTAAAAGCCTATATAACTTCTAGAACAGAGTCTAAAATCCCATCAGTGTTATAGACAAGCATTGTAATAGAGTCAAGAATGTGGAAAACCACAAGAAAAGAATTAGTCATCAATGAAATTAAGCTTATTCACACTCTTAGCACTTTGTAGGGCCATAAGTCTTTCGATGGACTGATTAACTTATTGTAGAAAATCAAAGTGACTTTTGGGGTGAAGTGGTATTTTTAAGTGCCTGATTTTCCAGAAAATAGAAAATTTGCTGCAAAATTTTAGCCTAAAAATTGGGGCCTTTTTTTCCCTATGTCAGAGCTAATCATGTTGCAAGTAAACTTAAAATAGTGATACAAATTGTTTACGTTAATTTGGTTCAAAAGCAAAAAATTGTGATGATCACTGCCTTAAGCTTGTGTTGGTTTTAATATTCATTGACATGAAAAGCAGAAGTCTACAACTTTCCATGGACTGCAATGCAATTTCACTGTAGTACCTTTGAAGTATGATGTGTATGAACAGATGAGAGAATTAAAGCTTTTCCACTGCTCACCAATATAGGCAGTATGATAGGCCATTATGTCAGAAATAATTTAAAATCACTTAAACATTTAAAATAGTCCACAGAAATGATCCTAAAATGGAGTTATATGGCTTTAAACATGTGATTATGATTATGTTTTATTATTTACATTTCAGTAGCTGAGACTATTTTCTGTTCCTTCGTACATGATATTTGCTTAAAGTAATTATACCAACTGAGAACAGTGGCAGATTGAAATTAAATGTTTGGATTAAATATTTTGTCAGCAAACATGCAGCAACTGCTTTACTACTGCTTCTCCTCTTCTCTGCATACTGATTACAATAAGATTAGCTTTTATCTTGGCATGATTTTAAAATGCCTAGATAAATGCCATTTGATATTGCAGCTTACAAACAATCTAGAAAGAATCTGGATCTAAATAATAAGGAACATATGATATGAAAATGAAAAAAAGATGCGATAAGTCTATCTGCTCAGTGCCTCACCCTATCCTCAAACGGGCTATTTTTATTGTATTTCCAATTAATCTGGGTTGCTGTTAGGACCAAAATATGATTAACTGAAGGCTTCCACATTGCTGCTGATCTAAATATATGAACTTCTCATGGGGCTTTTTAGAGAACTAGAATTCAGGACACCTACTGCTTTCTAATCCTGAAACATGGGAAAACATTTTGGTTCTGTACTAATAATGAAAAAGTCTGTTATCGCCTATCTAACAGGAATTCTCATTAACCTTAACAAGACTTTCATGTGTAGATAAGCAAATATAATATGACTTTTCAACAATGGAAGTTTCAGTGCAGAAACTTAGAAACAAAACTTCAAACTGATACATCATAGCTTTGGTCCTCCTTTCAGCCATGTTTTACTTTGTTCTCACTCCTGTAACTGAGACTCAGGCCGTTTTCCTCCCTTCCTCCGGCAGCCGTGCCACCCCTGCAGCATCTGTGCATGGAGGGAGGTGCTCTTGGGGCTTCCTGATCTTGGGCTCGAATCTCAAACTGCTGCTTTCTCCCACCACCAGGGCCCATTGCTCCTCCTCTGGGAGAGGCAGGTTTCCATCCATGACCAGCAGTTTCTTTGTCCCAGAGGCCACCCCACTTGTTTGCATGCTTATGTCAGCCTAGGTGCTTCCATTTCTTCCCTATGACCAGCCTTGGATTTGCGTGAGATCTAACTCAGCTGCATTCTACAGATGTTTCTCCTAAAACTGCTACATATAATAGAGAGAGAACATTTATTATTTCTGGAAGATTTTTCTATAACTGAGCTTCACTTTAAAAATATTCACATTGGTAAATAAATTCTATGTATCTTTCTTCCTTCTCCCTTGCTTTCCTTAATGACACAAGGAAGAAAATGTTTATGTTGAATGTAGTACTATGTAAAATGTACTGTAAAATGCCCTCCCTTCTGATTGGCTCCTTGGTAAGCTCTTGTTCTTGTGTATTTTTGCCTAAGGAACAGACAGGGAGATAGTAACAGTTTTGTCTCTTCCTGAGGATGAAGGGAGGTGGATACAACGTTCTCTAGTCTTTCAAGAAAAGGCAATTTTTACAAGGTAACAGAAGATGATTTCTCTCTGAGGGACCACATTACCCCAGAGACTCATCCCATTTCATCTCACCGTATGTTGTGCCAACTTCTGGAGTATCTCAGCACAGGATTTTCTAGCTGTTTCGGTGATGCACTTAAGTTCAATGTATTTTGTACTTAGAAAAGGAGGATATTTTCCTTGCAAGCCATTTGTTGATACTATTTTACCACTCAGGAAGGATAGAAGGTTGCTAGAATATTTTGTGTGCATTTAAAGGCTTTTGGATATAGACTAGGCAGCATATTTTTATTATAATCGCTAAACAAGTTAGAAAGATGCCATGATATTGGAAAGGTTAATGGAAAAATTTTAGTAAACAGATGTGTTGTTAAGGCTTCTCTAGGGCAAGTTTGAGTAGTGAAGTTTGGAAAGCCATTAGCACAGCTGCACCAGCGTATGCTGGTACAAGCTGTCTTTAAATATTCTGCTGGCAACAGTGTGAGTAATACAGTAGCAGAAATGCACCTGACCACATACGGTCATTTCTGTTTTCAGTTTAATTGCCTTTTAAGGAGCACTAAGGAATTCCAAATAATTCTAGTGTGCTTCATCAGCCAGCTGTGAAACTCACTGTTGCAGATACATAAAAATAAAGACTTAAAAATAATAAGTACGCGTGCAAGCAGCTTGCATTCTCACCCAAGGATGTTAAAGGCACTCGCATGTCATGAATGTAACGGAGCATTTGGAAAAGCCGACCCAATTCATACTGGGCACATGGCATGTGATTTCCTATTGAGCTACAAAGAAGAAAATAACATAATCAAATGCAAAAACTTTTCAGAGCTGTCAGCTAGCACAAAGCAGCTTCTGGGAAAACAAACTGCGCTATTTACAAATTGTGATATCATCAGGAGCTATTTATATAGTGAAAATAATTTACACTCCAATTACGTATCTGTGGATAGTCCAGCCAGAAATGGCTACTTGTGTCATCCAGGCTGACCCCCAAACTAGAAATGAGACTAAAGCTGGCTTTTTAATTATGAAATATACTTTTCTTAGTGAAGACCACTTTATTTTTTTATTATTTTTTTTTTATTATGGCATTGAAAACAACTCTGTTTTCAATAGCCAAGCACATTTCAAGAGAATAAAAAAAAAAGAAAGTTATTAATATGTAAGGGGTTTTTTGGCAATTAATCATGGGCTCATAGGAGATGCTAGATCATCACCTTTATTTCTTGCCAGAAGAGTAATATTTTTTAGGTTTTTTTCCAGTCAGATTTAATTTGTGGTAAGCCATTGGGTGTGTACTGCTTTACTTGGGAATTGATCTGCACTCTATCATTCATTTGGAATTTTCTTCTTTTAACGTCTTTCAATTATTCATAATTATGTAGATTCATAAATTAGATTAAATGACTAGATTTATTTTCTCTGTCTATAACCTACTAGCTGGATTTGATAGGTAGAGATTTCTTACTTGGGTAAGCCATGGAGGGGTAACTGTTACAAGCTCTTTAATTTGAAGCTACAGGACAGGACATGCTGAATTTTGAGATATCCTTTGCAAAGAACATGGTTTTGTTTTTTCTTTTTTTATGAATTCAAACAGCTCTTCATACCTAATGCAAATTATCAAGGATAATTGGTTGTTGAAAAAAAACAGTACCAAGGAGCAAGAGGGCACCAGGTATTTCCTAGTGCTTATTAGTACCTGTAGTGAAAGGCATACATTTGCCAGAAAATTATTTGGTCTTTCCTTGTTACAGGATTGACATAACTAGAAAAGATTAGACTAAGTGGTGTGTTTATCTATTTGTTTAAGTCACGCATGCAACAGTGACTTGCGTAATAAAGAGTTTTACTGGAGTCTCTGAACACAATTTCAGCTTTCCTTGTCTGTACATCTTGCACAAACAATGGGTAAAAGCAATTAAATATGCCGTGGGAGAGATTAAATACTTTAAAGAATATTCTTCTCACAAGAGTGATGACACAGCTATATTTGCAAAGCCTGAGAACTTGGGCAGGTATAGTGTCTAAAAAATGTAACACAAAAAAAAAAAAAAAAGATTTTGCTGCACATTTAAAAAAAAAGCATTTCTATATTAGTGAAGATAATTTCCCCCCATATTGTTTAAAATTACTTTCTGGATGCTGTGTATACAACACTGGGGGCTGTCTGATTAAAGTTACCACCACTTCAGCTCACTGAAAAAAGTTTTTAATTGAACTTTAGGCTTCCGATTTTTCTCGCAAATCTACGCAGAAATTGCTGTCTGCTTTACAAAAAGATAATCTTAGGGGTAAAGAGAGTATTCAAATATTTTCTGTAGCTAGTGAAATCATTAGTCATCATTTGCGCATGTTTATTCTAGCACTGGGGCTCAAAGAATGTATTCATGTATGCCAGGGATTCAAGAGAAGTGTGCATGTGTGTGCTAGAGTGGGCAGCTCATTCAGAAACATCATCTATATGGGGTGTAGTGAGTACAGCTCTTATAGCAATATACCATCAGGAGGAATTTGGGAATAAGACAAGCTCAGCTGCTTGGTCTACCTCTCAATGCCAGGTAAGAAACAATGCAGATACGATGCCTTCCAGGGTGGTTGAACTTTGCAGATGATTTGAGCAGCAGAGCTTTGGTATCAAAGCAGTATTGCTACCTCAGGGTGAAAATAACACCAATAATATATAGCAATATCTTATTTTTTTAAATGCTTTTCACCCCAAATTATCATGAAGACTGAAGGAAAACGCTTCTGAAATCATCTAGGCTATTCCCTATCATTCATGAATTGTTTCTTTCAAGGTATTCCCAAATATCAGCTTTTCACTGTTAGATGCCTTAGCAAATGAGAGACTTTGCCAATTCTGCTGGAGAGGCAAAACAGAGCCCAGATAAAGTTTGCCCTGAGCTCAACTAAACAATAGTGGCTCTTTGGTCAGTTGAACTTATTGTAAGATCCTCCATAGTTTTTCCTGTCTCCTTTCAGATCTCTTGACTCTTGATAAAAAAAATCTCCTGTCATGTATCATCACTCAGAAGCTCTCCGGTCCGTAGCTTTGATTATAGTATGATGAATGACTTGACCTAATCTAATCTGCAAATGACCAAATTATTTCTACAGAAAGATACCAATATGAACTTATTTGTAGTTATGAATTCTCTACCAATTGCCCTACATTTTAAGTGAATCCCACAATTAGGATGGGTAAATGTAATTTCACTCTTTCCTAAGATTGAACTAAGATGAGAACTCAATCTAGTGCTGATGAAGTTGATGAACTTGCTCTCTGGGTCCCCTAGAATGCTCTTCATTTTACTTGTTGCCAGCAACAATGTTTTTAGTCACAATCACATCTGTTGGAAGAGTGATCAAGTTGTAAGCTTTCATGGTTGAACCCCCTTTTACTGTATTCCACAGAGACGTAGTTATCCTGCGTCTTTATCCCAAATTGTTACTCAAAGCTGTGTAGCACCTGGATAAGACCATCAATCTTCAGACCACCGCCTCCTCTATGATATGTTATACTCCATACCATGGAAAAAAAGGCATTTAAGGCAGCATTTAAAGCCTCTGTTCTCTTAAGACAAAAATCTGAGGATGTTATCTAGATTTTTAGTGCCCTCAAGGAGCAGAAGGATCATCTTTTTTACCCATTATCAATTACCTGGATTAAATTATATTTTAGGATCTGGTTTACATTAGTTGACAATAGTCAAGTGCCTAAAGCAACTTAGACAATACTCTGCTGCCTAAATCAACTTAGAGAGCAGGATTTTAGAATGATCCCACATTAAAACTCCGTGATGTCCTCCCCTAGAGCTCTATATGTATAGCTTACACAGTAGCAGCCTTTCAAAAATGCGTACTAAAATGTCTCAAAATGTCTTTTTAACTGTAAATCTCTGGCCTTTTTTTCCCTTTTGAATGTTTGCATTGACTGATACATTAAGTGGGGAAACTGAAATATGTCCTTCTAGTGTAATCCTCTGCTAGGAGTCTGGGTAGACCCCCTCACGATAGTTGGACACCTTGTAGCCCTGTCTCCAGCTGGTACATAAAACAATCCCAGTGGACAAGACTTCTGGGCAGTTCCTGATGTTAAATAGCAATGGGGAGCTTGTCCAAACTGTGCTAGGTAGGGAAGATATTTGGTAATGGTAGTAGTTGTTATTTTAAAGAAGTCAGTCGTAACGTTACTGTGCTTGGGATTTTTTCCCTGTTGGTGTTTTTTCTGTTGTTATTGTTTTTTCGTCTTCATTTAGGCATATTTTGGCTTTTCTCTTTTGAAAATGGAAAACAGTTATATGGTTACTTTTGGTGTGCTAATCACGCATGATAAGAGAGGTGCATTTTCTGTTTTTTATGGACAGCAATGATACTCTTATTATAGCTGTAAGTGCCAATATTTTATGCTCATAGTCTTTTTGTTGTAATTAATTCTACATTAAAAGATTAATAAGATAGTGGAAAATGGTGGCTAATTTTTCCAGCTGAAACTAAGGAGGGAATATAGATGGACAGAATGTAATTAAAGAGGCTGGAATTTGGCCAAGACGCTGGCATTGTTATTTTTGCTCTTGCAAAGGTACCATGGGATCTTTAATGGCCTTGAGTGGCCTCAGTTGTATGTCTCTTTTGAAAGATGGATGCTGGTGATCGTCTACTGCCTAGTGAATGCACTGCTAATGCCTGCCTGGCTGAGAGCTGAGAATAAGAGCAGAATGAAGAGATTCATTAAACAGTGAAAGATCAAAATGAATGAATGGTGAAACTGAGGACCCCTGCCTTCTCTAGGAAGTGTCTTGTTGCTGCCTTGAGGAAGTGGTGGTCTGATCCACAACCCATTGAAATCAATGAAAAGAATCTAATTGATTTCAAAGGATTTTGGCTCAAACCCTGAGTTCCATTTTATCTTGCTCTTTGTTTTCTGGCAAGGATTAAAGTAACCAGGAAGTCTTGTGTCTGACTACATCTTCCCAAAACATAAAATGAAATTGTCTCTATCTGTTTAAACAGATTTTCCATAAAAGCTGCTGCTCAAGGTCAGGAGAAAAGGGTCCAGGCAGATTCCTGGCCTGGAGCACAGCCTCCATTGGGCTGTGAAATGAATCAGCTCAGTACACATGGCCTACAGAATTCAGTTGTCATGTCTTTATATCTGTGGGGTTTTTCTTTTCAGCCTGAGTTTACAGGATCTGTGTACCAAAGATGGGCTTTGGCTTTACCTCATTTTTCTGTAGCCATTCATGAAGGAGTAATGTATCACAGCAGATAAACCTCACACATCTGTCATGTTATGAGAAGCTGTGTTGTCCCTCAGGTTTGTGGGAGTATTTCTCAAACTACTCTCATACTTTCACCTTGTAGTTGGAATGAATTTAAAGTACGTTTATCCCTAGGTAATCAAAGTGCTTTCTGCTGTCATTGAAGCTACCTGGCAATTTCCATTATATATGCTGTTTTCAGGCAAATAATCACTTAAAAACTTTAGCTTGTCCCCAGGGTTCATTTATTGGTCTGAACTTTACTTGGAGAGTAATGGCTTGACTTCAAGTATGGCTATATTACAAAATAAATTTGCTTATTTGATATTTGTGAGAGTATTTTGCACAAAAATGGGTTAGATACTCTCTTGATGTGAATACCAACATCTGTACATGATTTGCATTTGTCTGATGAGCTGCACAGCTAACAGAGGGGAACCTCATATGTTGATCCTTATAGATACCTGAAATGCAAAAGTTCCACATTTTATCACCACAAATAGGTAGGCAATCAACTTTAGAGAGACAAAGTTAGAAACCATGCTGAAGCTCCACTTGCATGTGTTGAAATAGTGTAGGAAGATATATCTACCACCGTCCTACCACTTCTTTTTCCCTCTAAACACTAAAACTTTTTAAAATCAAGCATTTTACCTGATGTTGTTTTCCTGTGTCTTTCCAATGAGTCATTCCTTTGTTTAATGTGTTCTCTCTTTCATTAACAGGGGAATGCAGTTAACAGTGTATGAGTTAGAGGGACTCTCTTTTACAAGGCCTCTTTTATGTAAAAATTCTTTTGAGAACGTAATGATCTCGGGTTTTTGCTTTTGCTTCTGCTTATGCGCAGCTTTTCTCTTGTTTTGGTATTTTAGTGACTGCAGAGAAATGACCCTTGAAGTTATAGTGTCAGGCTGGTAATGAACTGACATCCAGGGGAAAAAAACATAAACCTTTTCTTTCATTCTCCCGTCTTGTTGTGTTGGGCTTTTTTTTTTTCCTTCCCTGTAATTAGACTTGCCACCGTCAGGGACAGTCTTAGTTATTAACAGCATCTTGCTCACCTTTGCAGAGGGACAGAAATGGCTAAGCGAAAACATCCCCCTCAGTACCAGTCTGGGAGGTAGACAGAAACTGGCGGTCACACAATCCAGTATTCTTCTTGTATTAACCTTTCTGTCCTTAGGGACCATCCACTTTCCCTTTGTGTGTGGAATCTCTGCTTTTCCGTTGCTTTCATGATTTCTCCCAAGTAGTCATGAAATTTGAATACAAACTTGCCATCTGAGGTTTTGGTTCAGACAAAGAGCTGTGTTTGTAACCACTGCTAATCTGCTTAAAGAAGTAAAATGCAAAACCAAACATGCTTTTCTTCCTCTAAAAGTTTGTGGCTCTTGTATCACTTTGGTGTGGGCATTGACATCACTAAGAAGCTTGAAAAGCAAGTGCTGATGTTATTCGTGCCTCTACCAGAGTTGCTGCCCCTCCAAGTAATTTATTTTCCTACAGAATTTTAAGCCATTGCTGCAGTAAAATGCATAGAAATGTTTTTCGAGGTAAAGGGGACCCAATATATTGTTATTACGGCAAGCTGAATGCTTCTGCTGTGGCCCAGGTGCCGTGATTTTACAAAAGCATCTTGACTGAACACAAGATATCGGTCTAACAGTTATGCTGTATAAATTGCACAGCTTCTCTTTGTCCTTTGTTTCCAAAATCCCAGTCATCTACTATTTGATCTAAAGGAGAATCTCTGTTAGCTAGCCGTAGTAGTAAATCACACATTTGATGATATTGGTAAAGACACTGACCAGCCTTAAACAAGTCAGAAATTGTTTACTCCATTTGCAGTTTTAACACACTGATCTTACCATGTGTGAAAAGAATCACGTTCCCTCACATCTCTTACACCTGCAAGCTATGCATCATCAGCATCAAGACCAATGTTCTTGTTTGGTATCACATAGACTTGCCAAAAGCTAGTCAGTAAGTTAGGCCTTCGTTAGAGCGTGGTGCTGTCCCCATGCCTATTGGGCATTGCGAGTAAAGCAAGCTGTCAGTCTGATGTGTTTACAGATAGATGGGTCAGGAGTAGAAGCAATTATTTTAAATGTGACCTGACCAGTGCGGAGCTGGAGAGATTTTGCACATTTATAAATGACCATCTTTATCAGACATCCAGCCAAGGATGTATTACCAAGCCAGTTGCCTGAAAACCTTTTGTGGTAAATCAAAGAATTGGAGTCGATATTATATAGACCTTTCCTCACCAATGCATGGAGCTTTGACAGTTTCTAGAAAGCTCGCATACCCTTGCTTGCGGAAACCAAAAAGTGAATATACACTGTGGGCTTCACATATTGTTATTCTGTTCATAGGATGGCTTACCAATAACAAAGAAAAAAACAGGGCACAGATTATAAATATTCTTCTTAAATGAAACCTTTTATCTTTATTCCCTAATATTTCTCATAAGGACACCATCAGGTCTCTCTAACACTTTTTTCAGTGTTGTTTTTTCATTCTAACAAACCATCTCCCTCTGTAAGCCATTATCTAAAACAAAGTTTACACTTCTGATTTGCACACAGGGATGCTATTTAATGCCTGATATTCTTCATGACCATCTCTTCACTTTATCTCATTTTAGAATAATGATAAAAGGAGCTTTGGTCCCCTGCTGCTCACTATATCCTTCTCTGAGCTTGTTTTCCTCAGCCTTTAAAAAGCAAAACTCCAAAACCCTGTTCGAAACAAAGTGAGCTTAATCCTAGTCAGAAATGCTCTCAGTTATGGATACAATAGGTGTGCAAAATTGTCCATATTCGATTTACAGTCTGTCTGTGGCCTGGGTATAATTTGGCCCCGTGCACAATTTAGACTTAACTCGGAGCTCTTCAGTGTAAAGTGCAGCTGTGGAGCTGCAAAGCAAAACAAGCTTTTTGAGCACCGGTTGCAGCCCTATCCCCCCCCCATCTCTTCTAGGACAGTAAGTACCCTAAGGTATGATTTCAGTAAGTTGCCTTTAGTGGAAGTTGCAACGTGATTATTTAAACTACTTCCTGCCTTTTACTACAGCTGCAAGGGGCAGAAGGAGGGAGAGACCAAGTAGGTTGCTATGCCTTTATAATCTGTATTTTCACCCTTACGGTTTATAGATTTTGTTGTTGTTGTTTGTTTGTTTATTAAGACATGATTGATTAATGTATATATTTTTTTAAGAGACTGGCTATTCGGTCACCTTAGCTTTGTCCAAATTACGGAACATTTGGAGAGTAGTCATGACAATTCCTAGAGACTCTAGGTGCAGGTTCTTTGTTAGAATGTGCTTCCACTGGCCATATATCAAAGTCTGAGTCGGTCACCTTGTGCATCATAGGGCAACATGCACATTTATTGGTCCTTAGTGTTTGTCAGGTAGTTGGGCTTTCAATATAGGACAGAATTATGCCTTTTACCCACCTTCTCCCCCTTCTGAAGCGATATTTTAAAATTATGAACCATATAATAACTTCCAGACACTGAGATCATGGTAGGTTAAGATAGGATGGCAAAAGAAATTCTTAATCAATCCTATTATATACAAATCAGTTGCTCATGGTCTTGTATCTCCTCCTGCGTCTCGGAAACAGGAAAGACACAGCTTGGGTATCTTTCGTGCTCTTTTAGCTTTATTTTCCTTTCCTTCCTCTGCAATCCTTATGAGAAAGGAAAGCAGATGAGAGGAAGAGGAGAAAATAGAGGGGGGAAAGACAGTGGTAAAAGTTTCTTTGCCACATCTTCATCAAATGATAGAGTCTCCAACTCTTGGAGAGAGCTTGAGACCAGTTCTTATTGTCAACAGCACCTTTATACAGGCTCACACTGTGAAATCACTACTGGTCTATACTATCCTGCTGAAAAAAAGCTGTGTCTCAGCCTGTTCTCCTGTCATTTCCATGTGAATCGGTAGAAGTGGTGCTCCTTTGTACCCTGCTGCCTCATGGGCAGTGGTAAATCTGTGGACCCTCTTCTAAGGCAGCTCTGGGAAGTCAGATGAAAAGAACAAAGCTAATTTTTAAAAGTTTAAAAGAGTTAATGGACAACAGTAAAATAATAAGATAGTTTCAAGAGGACTGTGGAGTGTCGAGCCTTCAAGGTATAATTGAAACAATAAGGGAATACTTAGCAATTTGTTTACCAAGGAAAGTGGTGTTAGTTCTTTAGTTTCAGTAATTAAAAATATATTTTCGAGAGAACAGTATTTTTGGAAGACAGTATTGTCATGGGCAGTACTGTATTAAAAAATTGGAATAATATGGACTAGCTGACATAATGGTCTTTTTCTGTTTATAATAATTGTTGATGCACTTAGTCCCTGCCCGTTTGTTTCCCAGATGTCTTACCCAGGGCCAAATTAATACACTGTGTGCTTCTATTGCAGGTGAATTTAGGTCAAGATCTTTAATTTTTTAGTGCTAAGCTGTTCCTAAAAATCTGAAGTATATGTCTGAAGTGGTATAATTTCTTTTTTAGTATTTGAATTTTTTGCGTGACAAACTTATTTTCTGCAATCTATGTGAACATAGTATTTTTAAAGCTAATATATGGGTCGTATTCTCTGCAAGTGACTTTGGCGTGCTTTTGGTAGATATCATTGTCTTGGCATGTATCAGAATTCCCTTCTCCTGATCTTTTTGACTCCTCTTACCCTGGGGATTGTGTACTGAGTTATCAATAGTGAACTGAGTGCCTTCAAATGAGTGAAGTGAAAATATACAAAATATGCAATTTTTACACCAAAAAAATCTGATGGTCAGTCTATCCTGTCTGAACTTGGTGGTTTTTATAGTTGAGGAAGCCACACTCTTTAATCTGTACCATTGAATAGTGTTCAGGAAAACTGAAAAGGTACTGCATGCTGTTTAGTGGCCAGAGAAGATGGCCTGGAAACATGACTTTTGGATTCTTTTTTTTTTTTCCCGCTGCCATTTTTTAATCTCTCTGGACTTGGTTTATGCCTTTAAGTATGTAAACCCAGCTCTGCTTACCCACACAGTTCTTACAAAACTTGGTGAATGCAATTATAATATATTACTTACCTATATCTTACTAGCAGTGGTAACTCAGCAGCAAGCGAAACAGTTAAAATTAGCGTACTTACCTTGTTTGGTTGTTTTTACTGTATTTTTTTCAGAATTTAATTGCTTACTCCCTTTTCCCAGTCCTGATCCTATCTCTGCTCCTTCTTGTGACTGAAACACTTTCTCTCTCTCTTTCGAGCCACTCACTTCTTTATATATTTCCCCTTAAGCCCTTCCTTTTCTATTTAGCTTATGATTGACTCCCTTTGAAAAGCATTTTGTGCTATTGTGTGTTAACTTAAATTGTATTTTACATAAAAGGTACGAGATAAAATAAAGGAGAGGGTGGGAGATGATACATTAGTGTGTGGGCTGAAAGATGGAACAAAGGGTTGTTTTTTAATTCAAGCTGAAAATAGAAAATAAGATACTTACTACACTTCTGTGCATGTCAACAAAACTGTGACTTTACTCACAAAATAAAAAGTATGAAAACTCTCTTTAAGCTACTGAGATATGATAAGTTAAGAATCTAACCATGTCATTTGCTGATAAAAATAATCCTAGGCTTCTTTTTAAGCTCTTGTTATAATGTTGGACAATGTGAGCAAAAGAAAATAATTTGCATTATGAAAAACTCCTGTAAATATATCTGCTGAATTGCAGTGTGCAGCTCCAGCAGGATATTGCTTAGAGAGATTTTGTTTAAAACATTTATTGGAGGCATATATTACAGTATATCATTTACTGGCTGGAAGCCATGCAATATGTGTCTTAACAAAAAAAAAAATTACCTTGTAATATGAGCCCCTCCAAGGCATAATTATATAATAAAGTTCTTATTGGGAAAACTGGAAGAAGGCCAAGCCTTGTCCAAATATAGTGAATGTCAGAGCCAAATTTATTATCCTTAGCTATTAACAGGAGAAGGCAGGTTTTGTTTACCAAGCCTAATTCTCTCCTAATTACAGCCACTATAAAATAATTACTATCCATGGGATAACAACACAAGACAGAGTGACTAACAGAAGAAACTGCAGGGGTTAGAAAACAGAGTGCAATTCTGTGTCATTTTGAACAGCTTGTGTACTGCCATGAACAAATTAACGGACTTCATTAAGGAATTATGTTTTAAGAGTGGCTTTGCAGCGACGCAGTAAAGCAATTAATGCATCTTATTTGGTCCTAGATCTGAGTTCTAGTGTAGTTTTCGACAGCAACCTAATTTCTTTTTTTTTGGTTTTTTTTGATGTATCAGGTAAAATAGGACGCAACCACATTACTGAATAAGATCAGTAATGAGTGTATGGAAAGGACTTTATTCTGGACAAATGATACCCAGCCCCTATTGACTCAAAATGTTTTCCTGAGCGCACTCGTACTAACCTAATCTTAATTGAATAGAAAGCAAAGAGAGAGACCAAACTAGGCTGTAAAATAATTTGCATCTTCAAATACTTATTTCCGTTATATTTTGGATAAAACCTCACAGCACTAAATAAATGTTGTATATAATGTCTGTGTTTGTGTTTGAGCAAGGAAAGTAGGTTCTTGCAAAATTGTCAATATTTTATTGTTGCTCTGCATAAAAATCAGAATAGAATATTTCTCAGTTGAAACGTAATACTTCATTAAATTGGTAATGTTTCCATTCTCACTTTGCCTAGCCTCTTCCATCTTGTCATACAATCCCAGAGGTGTACAACAGACCTAGGGCTAGTTTTTTTGCACAATTAAAGTGTATGTATCAAAATCAGCCTGTACACAACGTATTCACAGTGTAAAAGGTTAGAGTTCAAGATGTCTTCTCTCTGTATCGGATACTTCACCCTATAGCAGGGCAAACTCCCTTATTTTAGTGACTTAGCGGGAACTGGCAAACTCAACACACTTGGGAGTCTGGTTTAGATACTAGTTTTAATAGGCCACCAGATGGCCACATGAAAGCAAAAGGGTTATTATAGTAGCCCCCAGCCGTGCTATTATAGATAAAGGTATATTAGCGTTTCCTTTACAAACCCCTTTTTTGAGGGTTTTATAACTCCATTATAAAATTCTCTTAGCACCAGAAGTCAATATAAAGTTCTCAGCCCACACAATACGTTATACGTTTGGGTTTTTTTTGTATAAGGTCCATATATCAGTAGAGTCTCTGTTTATCCTGTATACATAGCAGTGGTTTAGATTACTTTAAAGGGTACCTTTTGTCACAATTCAAAAAGAAGTTAATCAATCATGAAAGTAAAATTTAAATGTGTGTATCCTCAGTTGGGGTGAATCAGCTCACTGTCTTCTCTCTTTTGAGATCAGCCAAATGAGTCGTTTATATCCACTGGGCATCCTCTCCTCCAGTTATTAATCTGATTGTGAGTACAAATGCAAGAAGAGTGGAAAAAAGGCACGAAACTAAAGTGAGAGAAATGTTAGACACTTAATGTGACCATCATGACAGCATCCAAGAGAACTGGGACACACAAAACTAAATCCTTTTTACACACATCTAGAAATTTTGGAACCGTGAGAATTTTGTGTTTTGGATCAAATCCTTGCTAGTTTACACATTGGTATTAGAGACAGGATTCTCTTTAACCTGTGCCAAGGCTGACTTTACTAGCTGCATTTGTATCCTTCTCCGGTTTTGTCCTCATTTCTCTGGGCTCTAACATCATTGGCATTAAGTTATTAGAAAAAATTCTTAGCATATTTCAAACAAAACCTCAAAATCTAATTTCATAGAACAAGTCCAAACAAGATTTCTTTAAAAGAAATAAAGGAAAATGCTGCAGTCAATTAGTTACCTTCTTTCTCTATCTAACCATTAATTCAAAATGAGTTTTGTGGGGTTTTTTGGTTTAATCAAAGAATTTCTCATAGTTTGAAAAATTCCGAGCAATTTTCTGAACAGGGAAACAAGGAATGTGGATGGTAAACCTAAGTATTAAAGAGACTTACAGGCATGGGATCCCTAACTGACTTTTTTTCGCCCTGGTTTTAACACTGATTTTCTAATACTAAACCAGAAGGTGACTTATTACAACATGATCATTATCACAACATGATCATTATCTTTTCTCCACACGTCACATCCTTTCAGGTTATACTTCAAAGTCCTCATTGCAAAGACCAGTCCTGTACATTGGCATTATAGAAAAGGAAGTGCCATTGTAAGATATTGTGTCAATAATACTACATATTTATGAAGCCAAATTATGAATTGATATGATCTATCATAATGGCTCTGCCATGTCAATGTCTGCATATTAACTCCTCCATTACAGGATGATACTGTGTCAATCACAGTTTTTCAGGAGTCCAGAATCACTGCTAAGTTTTAGTCATTTATCTTCAATTGCATTAAAAATGAGAGGCTAACATGTTTGCAGCATACTAAGTTATGCTTCTAATTAATACTAAAAGAAATGAGGACAATGAGCATGGAAATGTTTGCCGTTTTGCATGTTCCTAGTGAGTAAATGTCTTTATTTGTTTGAAAAAGATTATTGAACTTTAAAAACATTTTAGGCATATTTTTACTATGCTGCATGATTTACATATCATTCTATCACATAAAATTAAAAGCTCTACAGAGAACTACAGCTTAAATATTATAATAAAATACAACACTTATGAATGAAATTATATCTAATTTTACTTCAGATATGTGTCCCATATCTTCTTAATGGTTTCCTGAAGACCTCTGTGTTGATAAGTAGTGCATTTGAATGGGATACATGTCTTCAAATATTGCAGAAAATTCAAGTGTGAGATGTCACGTACTGTAGCAAATTTGCTACAATACCTAGGCACGAAAGGGTGAGTTAAGGATGGACTGTCAGCACGAGGGTCGTGACCTGCAATGGAAGTAATGTACAGATCTAGAGCACTAATGAGGGAAACAATGACTTCCACAATAATGATGCGCAATGCTGTATAACATCCCATGTATTCTTGTATAGCCTGTAAATGTCACAGGCCTCAACTAGAAATCAGAATTTCCTTGCTTTTGATGGCTTGTCTTCAGATGTTTGGTGTGTTTTGTAGCTGTAGCTATTGCTCTACTTTATGTATAAGCCATTCCAGGAAGCTGTTGTTGCATTGATGCAACGTCATGAACATTACTCAGGCAGTGAAATACTCGTTGGCTTTGCATACATTTCAGAAGCTGAAAAAACAACTCAGGGCTCTAATTCTGCAAGTTACACAAAGTTTACTTTATTTGTACTCTGGAAAGGTTTTCATATGTGCTTTAGCAAGTAAGGTTTTCATTATTATCTGAGTCAGATCTCTGCGCGTGTTTGTGTTCTCAAAGTTTTATCAGTTTCAGGATAATCTCTTAGTAGAAATGCCATTCTGTCAATCCCCACTGTTGTAAAATGTGGTTATCTTTTGCACAGAGTTACAGATACATTAGTTTCCAGGCTACTTGAGTTGTTCTTGATTACAGACAGAAAGACCAATTATTTGAAATGTTGCAAACACAAATATATTATTTTTTCTGATTCCTATGTTTATTTGGCTGTACATAGGAGCAAGGCTTGTAAGCTTTGTACTAAGTGAATTTGCTATTCATTGTGAACTGTATCTACAGTTGTCGTGCTGTAAGAGACATTTCAGAAAATGCTCTTGTTTCCTGAGGAAACTTCACTTCCAACTATTGTGTATGAACCAAGTTGAACAGACCTTTAACTAAAAAACCTTGGCAGGTACCAACATGTCCAGATATAGTGTTAGGTCTCCAGCACAGCTACTGGAGATTCAAGATGTCATCGGTAGATGTATTCCTATTCTTATTACTGTGATTTATTTAAAAATATTTAAAATCTGAATTGTGAAGAAGAGCTGCAAAAGTCTGTAGGTGAAAGCATTGAGTTTACTATCTTTTGAGAGCTACAACCTACAAGAAACAGGCACTATTGTGTCAGAGTACAATTGACAGTCTGTTAAGGGATACTAAAAAACAAGGCTGGAAATAGAAATAGAAACTAACTTTCAGCGTTATCAAGTGTGATGCTTCAAGGTCAGAATGAAATTCAGTGATGGGGCAACACAAAGATGCTTGCACGGCAGGTGCCCTGGTCAATCTATAAACTCAGAGGCCATCAGTCTCTGCTTGTGCCAGCCTGCATTTTAATCAGAAGGAAAAATACATGGCACAGTTAAGCATGTTTAGTGGTTTCCAATCAAGCAAGTCCCCCAAAAGAATAGCAAAAATACATCAAAGGAGTTTTAAGGCACATTGGGTCATATAAAATCTTGACTCTAGAAGTATTGCCAAGGGAAAATTAGTTTAAAATTTACTAATATATTGGATTAGGCATTCCCTCCTCAGTCTTGCTACAGTGCTGTAAACTGATCACACTTTCCTATGTCCTTTTTCATTTTGTCCTATACTGGTTCACTGGGTAGTGTGATGACTGAAAAGGCAGTATCAATGATAACAAGTGTACACTGTATTGTTGACTTCCCCTCCTTTTAATTTGTTTCTCAGTACCGCGCGGTACTTTGCCTAGGAAGAGCTCATGAGATTTGAACAGGAAATTTGTTAAATGTGGTCTGGTTTGGGGAGATTTGAGGGTGGCAGCAATGGGTCCTGTCTAATTGACAAACACACAACATTGTGAAAAGAGTGGCTGTAGGAGGAGTCAGAGAAGCAGAGGGAGGCCCAGAATTAGACAAATCTTTGGGGCTTTTATGTTCTTTTTTGTAGACAGAATAAATACCCGCTCTTTTCATGAGCCAAATATTCTTAATTTTCTTTTTCACAGATAAATAGCAGGGAAAGAGTAACTGAGTTGAACAGCCTTCTAGTTGTGATCGAATCCAAATTTGAGTGCAGAGAAGTACTAATGTGTAGCAAGTGAGAATTATGTTATTTTCATTCTGCTCTGCAGTGATAAATTAAATGGCTTAGTGCTCAGCCGATTCTTTTCCCCCAAAGCACTTTGTCATGTGTGCTTTTCATAGAAGGTGAAAAGTTTCCCCAGCTGTTTCACTCTTTTCCTTCCTTCACATCATCTTCCTTCCTATCCCTCCTTATCTTTCTTCTGACTTTAAGATATGGGAGTTTTGTGATAATCAGTGTTCCTTATGTGTACTCATAAATACACTCAAATGAGCCAAATAGTGCCATGGTGGAAAGGCTGAAGTGTCCCATAGCATGATGATACTTCACAGATGACCTTACATGTTGGATATTTTAGTTTTGCTGAATGTGCCTGGTCTATGAAAGCACATGCAGTAAATTCAGCCTGTCCTGAACGCATGGGGGTTATTTTCCGTGTCATCAGCATAGCACAACCTAGGTGCTGTGGCATGTCTTTGATATGTCAATTCACTGGGTACGTACTTCACCAAAATGCCTTATGTACACACAGCAGACATACCTGGGATTTTCAGATGTGCCACAGCCTAGTCAGAGGTAAAGCAGCTTCTCTTTTAACAAGGCTGAAAGGCATACAGACAGAAATCCTGAACATATGTTCAAAGTCTCAGATTTTGCCTACACAAGATTTCAAGACAGAAAAAGAGAAAGTATCCAGGTCTTCCTCTGTCCTAATCTCTGAATAGCCCTTTCTCAGCATGATGTTAAAAGCATAATGACTTCTGAAGACAGAAAAACTAAGCTTGCTGGACACTTTCCTCTCAGTTGTGTAGCATGGTCTTCTACTGCGATGCTTTTTCACAGTGGAATATATGTATAGCTCTGCCTGCTGTGTACCGCCAATATTATCTGCTACATTTCATTGGGAGAGTTTGGAAGCATTCTGGCTTCTAAGTGGTTGTAAGGTTCCATCGTTCAGTGATGTATTTATTAGTTTCCTGACATATATGGCAAAACTTATCACAGACATTGTACAAATATGTTGTATTATGAAAGCACAAAAGCAAAGAAAATTGAGATTTATTAATGTCTCTTTGCCTTTAGAGAAAGGTTTTAAAGGCAGTGATGATCTTAACTCCTATTTCCTGACAGTCCAACCTCACACAGTTGAAGTTCCTCATTATACTGCTGTCTTTCCTTACACTTTGGGTAGATAATTTACTATAATGACACAGAAATAATAAAGCAGTTCCACACCTATAATAACAGATACTATTGTAACAGTGCGCAAGGGAGCTATTTTCAACTATTGTATGTTTACTTTTCCTAATTTTTGCTCCCTCCATTACTGTAGGGCATTCTATTTTCTCTTTTTCTCTGTTATGTGATATATAGCCATAGCTTATTAACAGAATTAATTAACAAATATACATCACTGCCAATGCTGTTACACGTAACTTTTTGAAACTGTTCCTCAAACTTGTGTGTTGCTGTTTGAAACTGAGACGTATGAATTAAAAACCTCTGACAGTACTTTGAAGGTAATGCTAAAATACACATATAGGAGAAGCAGCAAAAAGCCCCATGAAAGCTTAGTCATCCTAAGAGGTCTTGAATCAGTGTCCTTCTGAATTTTACACTGTACCACAATATGCACCTGCAGGCCAACACACCAGTGATAATAAATGAGAAATTCTGAGGGCTACTGAGCACTGCGTGCATTTTCCCGGTGGATCAGGGCATAGTTTGTTAGCACAGGTGTTCCTGTAATTGTGATTCATTGGGGTAAATGCTCAGTGCTCAATGGCCCTCTTCCACTTCCTTCTTCTCCTGGGGCTGTATTGATCTGATTGGTACTGACCTGCACTACTGGATAGCAAGTAAGCCTACACAGGTGGGGGCTCTATTCATATTCTAAAGGTTAAACCGCAGCCCTATAAAATATTAAAGGGGAGATTTTTTCCAAGTGCCCAAGAATTTCAGAGCACAAATTGCAAAGACTTTCTGGAGATTGCCAACTCTAAATTCCACATGTGCTTTTTGAAAATCTGTCCCTAAACCACTTAAAGCCAATAGGCTGTGTAGGTACAACTCATCTTGGTTCCATAGAAACCTGTAATATGGTCTTTGTGTGGACTTATCAGGGCTTTTTGTTGCATCAGTATTCTCATAAAAAATTTCCTTTCTACAAAACTGTTTGGTTGTTTTGTTGTTTGTTTGATTGATTTTTTTTTTCCCCTGTAGGAAACTGTTGGAGTAAATAGGTTTTCTTCAGGAAAATCCAGATGACAGGTCTTCATCTGATTATTTAGATTATTATTTTGTCAATTACATGTTCTGCCTGTAGACTAAAAAGTTCCAAGTTGCCCAAAAGAAGGACTTTTTTCAAGGAATTTTTAAATTCCTTTCTCTAAAAAAGTTCCTTTTTTGAGTTTTTGTGAGCTAGAATGAAACCATTTTCAGAATATGACTATTCACACAAAACCACACGCACATACATACTCAAATGCACTCACATGCAAACATACACACGTGAACTCAAACATTTTCATTATATATATACATACATATATATATATATACACGCGCACACCCCCCAAGACTTAAAAATGGGGTTTATTCCTAAGCCGCATCTAATTCACCCAGTCTGTTTGGATGGAAAAGAAGCCGCAAGAGGATGCCCCGTTCTTGAGGCATCTCCACTTTCCTCTGTTGCCCTTATGCTCCACTTCTATTGCAGGAACTTGAAGAAGAGTCAGCAAAATCAGCACTTGGAGATGAAAATTGATCACATTCCTTGTAACCTGCAATTAATGTGGCCCGTTGTACCCTCCTCTGCAAAGTTCGCATTAAGGCTCCTCTGCTGCGTACATTGCATATTAACTGAGTTGTATGTCTGGAATGGGGATGTTTGGAGTACGGTCCCATACCACCCCCCTTATGATAATGCCACCAGAGTTTACATCATGCATTCCTAAAGCTTCTCTGTCTAGAGCTACAGTGATTTGTGGGCTTTTTTGAGTTTCAGTCTAAAAGAAATATACAGCAAGCCTTATGCCTGCAAGAATGGACTATAAATTGGAAATGTGGGATTATTTTTTTGTATGTGTGTTTTCATAGACAAATTGTGTGTGCAGTGTATTATATATGGTATGACGTGTGCATACGAGTCTTGCTGCAGGCATACAACACACCTTTGCCTGGTCAAAATGTAGCCCTTGGCAATTAACTGCTTCTTAAGGGAGTACGATTATAGATGATAGCTGTTTATGACAATTAACACATGTCTGTGTGTGAAGGGACTGACTCATATCCTTATATAAAACATTTGTAATTTCCTGTGCTTTTAAATCGCTGTTAGTCCATAGGATCCACCGATAAAGAAAAATGATTTGTTGTGAAATAATTATAAATAAAGAAATACCCTGTGAGGATACAATAATTGTGTCCGTTTTCCCCTCCCAATGCTATGAAATAATAAAATGCTAATAGATGCAAATTATGCATGCTCTTTGATGCATGATAAAAAGGGAGCATTTAAAAGACGGAGGTACCCTTAGTTAGGGATTACCAGTGGTCACTGCGTTATTGTTTTCTGTTTATATTTAGCTTCAACCGTAATGTTCGGTTTCATTTTAGGGGATTGTGCATCTACCTGTCTATTAACCGACAGGCTAAGCAAATATGAGCTCCTGATGGGTTAAAAAAAATAATCCTTGAATTCAAAATAAATTCCACAAGGAAATCTTGGGAAGAGAAAACAAACATTGCCCCCAATAGGACAGTCACTGTGACTTGAAGAAAAGAAAATTGAAATACATGAAAAATCAATGAGGTAATAATTAAATTGTGGAGCCCACAGTACAGTGGCCAAAGCTCAGCATGCATTTGTTAATGTATACTGGGAACTGGGGTAATCAGCAGCTAAAGGAGAGCAAAGAATGTCTGTCATCCTGAAGCTAATTTCATGATCAGACTCTTTAAAAACACATACCTCCTACAGTATACAGGGATATTTATAGGAGGTTAAAGATACAAATTAAAGTCCAGGAGACTATACATTCCTGATTACCCAGCGTTCTTAAATCAGCCCCTTCTTCATTCTCACACCTGGGCCTCAGCTGCAGTGTAGCTGTCATTTACGCTATCCATGGCACAGGATTGATGACAGTCATTCGCTGATGAAGCTGTATACATCATTTCTGTCCAAGCTGCACTGGCCAGATGGACCCTGACCATCCATCGCCTGTCAGGGACGCATCTGTTCACACTCTTGCTAGGGGTACTAACAAGTCATTGGCTTTCCAAAAGGACAGTGTCAGCTGGATAGGGCACAACATAAAAACTGTTGTTGTTGTTCTTATATTTTCAATAGGGATTTTATAGCAGCTTTTTAAAATGTAAAAATGATGATTTTCACTAATTTGTAAGTTAAAGAAGTTGCAAAAATTCTTCATGCTGTCGTGAATGTTTTTTGAATTCAAAATATAGAGAGCCTGGCAAATATTGCTGGTAGATGTTTGTTTCTTCAGGGAGACAAACTGCTGGGCTAAGAATTTATTAGACATGACTACACGGTGATCTATTGTTTCTCTCAAAAACTAGAAATATATGCAGATTTCTTTGTATATCTAGCGTTGTCCATGAATATTCTTCATGTGGAATGTCTTTGATATGGATTAAACTTTCTATCTCACTGAAACGAAGGAACAGTGAAGGCATATTTTACAGTTCAATCTGCAGTGTAACCCTAGCCATCAGTAAGATAAAAACAAGCTCCTGAAATGATTGTTTTCAGCAATGGACCTTATTCACCCACACAAAAGTGGCTTTTGCTGTAGATACAAAAAAAATAAAAAAGGCAAGAATGTTATTTTAGGGCAGAGGCTGTAAAGAGACGTTCACAATTCAAATACATTCTCATTCCTCCGCTGTCTTAGGGCTGCTATGTCCCTGACTATATAGAATCACATGTTATGGCTGTTTTCATAACTCAGAAAGCAAAACTATTTTGCTATATGAGAATTTCCTTGTGAATGTTTTGAGGAATGCTCTTTCAGTAAGAATAAGCAGGTTGTATGGTATCAGCTCTCCAAAATGTCATTGAGGAGCCAAAAACATTCTGGTGTCCTGAACAGCGAACAAGAATACGAACAGCTCCACCACCGAAGGCAGGTCCTCCTGTCTCCCTGGCATGCTCACCCCACTTGGGTGGGACCTCCTCCTTGCTTGGTGAGTAAGGCAAAATGTTCAACACCCATTAGATATCCAATTTATTTTTTCTCTGTTTCACATGTCCTAATATGTTTTTGTTTGCTTTTTTAGTGTACTTAAGATTATTTTGAAGAAAATATTCAATTTCACATGCATTTATGTCTTAAACAGTGGATTAAGAAAAAGATATTAATAGTGCAGAAGAATGGGAAGAATTGTGAAAAATGGGTTCTTCTACAGGTGATACTCTAGTATTGGCTATTGTGGATTAATGATACTTCACCACTTTCATGAGATGGCCTCTTCTGAGGCCTTGCTTTGAGTAATACAACATTTGATGACTCCTTAGCAGCTCACAGGTGCTACTCATGAATTTGGTCAGCTATTCAGAAAGAAAGAAATGGAGGAACTAAGAAAACCTGAGCACTTCAATACCCCTTCAGTTTATTTAGGAAGAAGGGTTTCTATTCAATAGTTGCACTTTTGTTTCTCTTTTACAGCCCAGCTCCACTCCTACATAAACACAGAGTGAAGGCTAAATCTTTTCCACGTGAAATGAAAGTTCATGAAATGAAAGCACTCTAGTTAGCACTCTGCACTGTCCTTCTACAAAAACAAGAATAAACCACTATTTATCTCTTGAAGTACTATGTACATTTTACACTTACCAGCCAAAAGGACTATCGATTTTAATTTTAGTTATCAGCAAACTGCCTAAGCCATCTTCATTATTTTCACATTATCTGCTTTGTTTAATTTTTGTTTATCTGGAGATCAGGCTTGATTGGATATGATGTTACCTTTTCTGTTAAGATGTATTCCTCCCTGAGCAAAACTAAAAAAGCAAAAGGATTTTTTGAAAGTATAATATAGAGCTTCTTTAACCCAAATAATTATATTTCAGTGCTATTCCTGTTATTTAATCCAAACACTAATATTGTATCGTATTTTGAATTTAAAAGGATCTTACACTGATCTTGTTTTGTCTAAGTTAGGAAACTAATTATGTATGTGGCAAAGGAAATGGTAGCTGGTGAATCGTCCTTGATGGGTACTCATAAGAGGGAATCTGACTTCATGGTAGTGATAAATTAACCTGCTGTTAATTCTGTAATTCTGTTCTGCTGTAATTCTAGCATGGTCAATGTATCACGTATGGGTCTTGAATGCATGGAGTACGTAGCTTAAAGAAGGGTTAAACAGAGCAAGGACTATAGATCATAGCGTAAGTTAGACAAAGGCCATCAAAACCATACCAGGCATAAACCTCCAGCGGTTTTGGAGCATAAAAGGACAATAGTTGGCTGCTGGGCCTGCTCTGTGGTGGCGCGAGTCTCTGATACACTGCAGTTCTGTGGTTTGTTTTCTGCAATATCCTCAACGACTGCAAGATCACTTACAGAGACAATAGTGGTATGAAATTCCCAATGCTTGCAAAGCAGGTATTGATATTTAATCAGTCTTCTTTTTGAAAAGCTGATACTGTGACATTTTATACAAATGATTTCAGGCCTAGATTTTTTTTGTTAGAGTTCTTGTGAATGCGCTTAAGGAATTTTTTGGTTTTGGATAACAGATTCAATGTATTACTTGTTTGGTGATCGCTGGCAGCATAACACGAATCACAGTGTTGCTGAAACTCTATAAAATTTCTCCCTCAGAATAACCTTATGACCTTGTACATTTAAAGCCAGAACAGGAGTTCTGCTTAAATTCTTTCTGGTGCTAAGAAATTGCAAAAGGAGCCAAGGTGATTTGAGTTGACATCATGTAGATCTGGGACAAGTGAATTGACTTCAGTTCACTTCAATTCAATTGGGAGGGCCAATCTTAATGAGGTATTTTGTTTCAATAGATTTTTTTTGTTTGGAATTGTCCTTTTGTTTCGTTCTCTCTCAGATCACTATTTCATGCATTTAGAATAATAATTCAATACTGCAAAACAATTAAACTTTTTCATATATATATATATATATATAATCTTTCCATTGCATTTCATAAGAAAAACAAATTATTCAGACTTGAACTTTCCTCTAAGATGGAAATATCTGTTTGTACCTTGCAGAATAACTGAGCGGGACAACTGAATAGTACTTTGCTTCATGGTAAACAAAACTGCACTAATGCTACAGTAACATGCTATTCTTCTTGAAGTTTACAATCAGCAATATTTATTGCTGAATTCTAAAAAGCTTTAATTATCGAGGAGGATAATCTGTGCCAAGCAAAGGAGACTATTTCAATTAAAAAGAAAACAGTATAAAAAATGGAAACTTATAAACATCCTTGATTAAAATATGTTTTATATGTATTTTTAAATAAAATATAGATTTGTTTATATAATACAGTATGTAAATGAAATATTAATATATGAACAATGATATATGGTATAAAAATTAAATACTTAAAGTAGGTACTTAGAAGAACTGCTCACAAACACATCTGCAGGCAAATAATAGTGGAAACCGCCTTGATAGAGAGGGCTCTCTGAGAAATTTTATTGCAGGACAAGTATTTTAATGTGCAGCCTGAAATGAGTGACACACAGGAGTTAAAGGAACTGTGCTCATGCGGGAGAAAACCAGTGGGTGTAATTGCATTGATTGGTAAGACTAAAGGAAAGGAAAGAAACACACATCAGTTCTTTCATGACAATAAAATAGTTCCTAATAATGTCTTGTATTGACAATGCTATCATATTATATATGTTTAAGTACTGATAGCTTAAACCACACCTTGTGGAACTGACTGCAGGAGAAAGACAATTAAGAAGAAGGATTTTCCCACTTATTTCAATTTATCTAGTACAATAAAAGAAGAATAAATTCTACAGGCTAAATTCACACTTACGTCCAATAGCCAAGAAATAAAAGCAAAGTCTTGGCCATATTTCAAATTCCTGCTTGATTATATGTCCATCAAAGAGCGGCTCCTACACCATGTGTAAGAGCCTATGTGCTGTATTTTAACATCAGAAAGGCAGAATACCATGTGGAGCATGTACCCACCGAGCCACATAGAAGATCCACAGGATACAGAAGGGCACATGTGTGAAAGTAAAAAAGATCAAAACAGGATCTCAAATACCATATATCTTCGTTTTGAAGCCCCTATCAATTAGTAATAGTTCATTTTTAACAGCCACAGCCTTACCATGCAAGCCACAAAGCTTCGGCTTCTGAATTCCCATGTAGACAATGATTGTTTGAGTAGATTTACCATGGGTAATGACAATTTTGCAATATTTCTGGGAATGCTGACATTTCATTCCAGGATTAGACACTGAACTCAAGGTTATGATTTTCTCACAGTGGAAGCTGGGTTAGGTTTGGTCATTATTTTCACGAGACCTTGTCAAGAATAACCTAGATTGCTGGTTGGTGGCAGTCTTAGTGGGTGGCATCCTCCCTTCAGAAGCAGTATTAAAAAAAACCCCAACATCACACCAGCAGCTCTTTTGGCTTCTGAATATAACATAATGTTGAGATTCAGAGAAGCTGAGCTCCTGCCCAAGAAGGACGTTAACCTGTGTCAAATAATGAGTTTATGTTGCATATTTGTGGGGTAACTACATAAGTCTGGACTTCCTTAAAAGTAAACTGTAATCTGTAGTCTGTGTAGCAGGGTCAGGCAGTGTTTGACATTTCATTCAAAGGTCAATACTAAGAGCTATCAGAGCCGCAGTGCAAGGTGTCAGCTGTGTACTGCTCTCAATTCCTAGGGACCCGTGGTCTTTTTACCTAGAAACCTATGAGGGTGAATCATCAGTTGAAAACAAAAGGAAATTAGACAGAGTGTGATTCTTAATTTTTTTGTCAGTGATCTGTTTTCTTTTAAGTGTGTTATAAGCGTAAGCAAGCTGAGCTCGTGTTCCTTCTTTTCTTGTCATGTCTGAAACATGATTCCTGAGCTCTGACAGGTAGGTGAAATGCCACAGCAGTGTGAGAGTCATTTCAATTGAGGACATGAGCATTTAGGGGACCAGCCTCAGCGGGCACTAAAAGTCACATTCCAAAGAGCCCTTGCAGTATCTGATAAGGGGATGTGTAGTGAGATCTGGAGGGCAGAAGCTGTAGTTTAACTTGGGTTCTAAGAGGCTGGCATCTTTTGACATGTAGCAATGGTGTTTTGAGCCAGGGTGTAACACTGAATTATGGTACTGCTCCTGTATGTGCCAGAACTGTTGGGTTTGACCTTACCATCAGACCACTTTTGAAGGCATTGTGTCAGACCACATTTAAGTCCTTGCTGAGTTGGATTCATTTCAAAACCATGATAACGGATTCAGTCCCACAGGCTTTTCTTCATGACACGTGAGCCTGAAGTGACTGAATGAAAATCCACGTGAGGACTCTGGTAGTACGGTTCATCAGTCTACGGCTTCTGTCATGAACAGCAACCTAACCTGTGCGGAGATGTGTTAGCTTCTGCATACACAGTTATTTATTCAACCCAGTAGTGTCAAATCAGAAGTCAAAGATTACAAAGTGTTTTAATTTTTTATGGAGAAAATAATATTGAGAAACTATCTCAGAAATTTCAAATGGTACAGGATTCCTCACTTCCCAGGCTGCTCTGATGGAAGTACTGTACCTGGAGATAAGGTTAATACTGATTTCATAATATTTGATTAATCCTGAGTAACTTTATTTTCCAAAATGTTACTATATGTGTTTTATATACACACAGAGACACACATGCATATATTGGCCTGAATAGAACAGGTTCGCTATTATCTTTTTAATGCCACAGATCTGAATTAAGTGCAGCATATAAGATACCTAATTTTTGGTTTTGGCAAAAAAAATCTTTATATGGGAGCATATACTATCTCAAGTACATGCAGGACTGTTCTGTTACCTTATTATAGGCATTATTTATATTTCACTCCTACTGTAGCTTAAAACTCACTTTGTTTTAAGCATTTTTTAAGGATATCAAAATGCCATGATTGGTACTCATAGCTTGGAATAGTAACGTACATAAGTTCTATTTAAAAATATGTATCACTTCTAATCATGACCTGGGTGAAGAAAGACTAGATGGGTGGCATCTGGGGAGCATGAAGATTTCGCAACAAGCTGAGCAAATGAAGGGGCTCAGTTTGCTGACTTGAGAGGGCTCCAGTTTGAGGCTTGTATGTTTTGTGTTCCAAGACTAGCTATCCTCGTATTGTTATAATTATTAAGAAATTGCTACCTATAGGTCCAGGGGTATTTTTTTAATACAGTGGATGCAGAGCCACACATTTGACCTTTGCTGCTCTCCTTCAAACTACAAATATAAATTGTCGAGACTGAAACATAGAAGGTTTTTTCTTTCTTTCCTATATGAAATAAAATTTGATATGGATTCTTGTCTCATGAAAGTAATCAAGTAATTAAAATTGAGGTGACTAGGAGAAGGCCTGCCTGGTGAGCAGATGCTCCATGAAAAATAAATAACTTCTCAAACTTAGCAATTTAATTAAAGACAATAGAGACTACTTCTTCAAGAAAAACTAGGTCTTAAAGGTTTTTTGTTTTATACTCTGTTTCCCTCATTATGACATTGACCAGGCTGTAGGTAACAATAATGATTTAGATTATTTTTTTTTTACATGACTCATCTCTGCAATAATATTTCCAGGCATAAAATACCTTTCATTTATCCCCAAAATACTTTGTAAACTGACTACTCTTGACCTGTGAGGGAGGGAAATGTTATTGTGCCTATCTCAAATGTGAGTAAATTCCAAGTGCTGGTGAGCCTAATGGTTTAAGGATGGTGGGGAAAGGACATGGGTATTCGCATAGCCCTACTACCAACCAGCTGCTAGTGCATTTTGTGGTCAATGGGACAATATGGCTAAGAGTAGGCTGGTTAGCCGACGATCAGTCCAAGTAAAAGGAGAGTTAAAATATAGGATTCTTCTGAGAGAATGAAGGAGAAGAACATTTACAATCAATACCGGTCAACAAGTGTTAAGAAAGTAGAGTCTGACAAATAATCCTGATTATATTATTTGGTTTGATTACAAATGTAGTTTTCCGTGCAACTGCACAGTTGTACTTCTCAAGCATTCAGAATCACTTGACTTGATACCCCATGGTATTCTGATTAAAAATCACCCTCTATACTGTCAGCTGGCAACTGGTAGATCACCTGTTTTAACTATAGCAGGGAATTCCTTTTTTAGTAGAATTTTGCAAGATTTTATCCAAATCCCCTTAACTTTTTTTTTCATCAAGAATCTAAAATCAAATATGAAAAAAAAAGCTATGAGAAATACAAAAGCTGGGAAAGTGGGAAAAAAAATCAAAGGGCTGAAGCCATGTAAATTAGTGGGTAAACCAATACCTGTTAAAGCATTTTCTGAATGGAAGTAAATTCCACATTTAGGATCATTTTATATACTTAATACCTGAGAATGCGGGACTATATCTTGTAAGCTAGAGCCACAAAAAAGCAGTGAGAAAGTGGCAGGAGGAAAACAACTCAGTATGAGGTCCTATTCTGAAGTTGAAACAGAAAGGTGAGCACAAATCCTTGAATGTTTCAGA